>NW_027101646.1:115305-225143 GCF_035046505.1 Tiliqua scincoides
TTGGAATTCCCAGCATGCCCAAAGGCCCTGCTCAGAAGTTGTAACACCTGCCCTGCCACCGTGCTTACGGCCCCTGACTGACAGCAGCGCTCCTGGCACCCTTTTCTGCACAGTATGAAACCCTCTTCTTTGCAACACACGTTGCAGTCTGACTCACTTTGCCTGCCACCTGAACCTGAGGGCAGCGGTGGATGAAGTGGGTGGCTGGGGGTGTCCAGGGGCAGTGGTACGGGGGGGCAGGTAGGGTGTCTCCCCCCCGCTTAGGGTGTTTCCTGGGCACGCTGCGGGGGAAGGTGGCAGAGCCAGAAAGTGGCAAGTGCTGTGAAGTTGGGCCCACTCGACTGTCCTCACCTTCACTTTGCTCCGAAATGGATCCCATTCCCAAAGCAGGTGAGAGTGTCAGGCTCATGAGTGAGGCATGCGGCACAAAACCACCAACAAGATGAACGCTGCCAACCAGACAAGAAGCCCAAGTGAGGAGAAATGCCAACATCACATCGATGCCTTCTTGGGGGCCCTCGGAGACTGCTGAGTATCCATGCATGGCATGGGGGCCATCCCAGGTCTGCAGGCTGCTGCCCCCCAGGGGAGGCCTGGGCTGTCCTGACAGGGTCGCAGCAAGACAGTGGCAAGCCTCAGGGTGCACTCGCAGGTCTCCTGGCAGTCTCTGTCCCACTGCTCCAGGCAGCCAGCAAAGCAATCGTAACACACAGATGTTCAACACTGGATAGAACAATAACAATTCCACATAACAACGATATGGTGGGAATGGAAAAGGTGCAAAAGAAAGTGACTAAGATGATTCCTGGGCCGGGGCACCTTCCTTACAAGGAAAGGCTACGGCGTTTGGGACTCTTCAGACTAGAAAAGAGATGCCTGAGGGGGGACATGATTGAGACATACAAAATTATGCAGGGGATGGACAGAGTGGATAGGGAGATGCTCTTTACACTCTCACATAACACCAGAACCCAGGGGACATTCGCTAAAATTGAGTGTTGGGAGAGTTAGGACGGGACAAAAGAAAATATTTCTTTACCCAGCGTGTGGTTGGTCTGTGGAACTCCTTGCCACCGGAAGTGGTGATGGCGTCTGGCCTGGACGCCTTTAAAAGGGGATTGGACAAGTTTCTGGAGGAACAATCCATTATGGGGTACAAGCCATGATGTGTGTGCGCAACCTCCTGATTTTGGATGTGGGCTATGTCAGAATGCCAGATGCAAGGGAGGGCACCAGGATGTGGTCTCTTGTTGTCTGGTGTGCTCCCTGGGGCATTTGGTGGGCCGCTGTGAGATACAGAAAGCTGGACTAGGTGGGTCTATGGCCTGATCCAGTGGGGCTGTTCTTATGTTCTTAACTACAATTCCCAGGAGGCCTTGCAGGGTCTCTTGTTATCTGGTGTGCTCCCTGGGGCATTTGGTGGGCCGCTGTGAGATACAGGAAGCTGGACTAGATGGGCCCTATGGCCTGATCCAGCGGGGCTGTTCTTTTGTTCTTATGTTCTCTGCATGCCTAGGGGAGGAAGGCAGGCATGTCCTGAGGGCAGCAACAGGCTGGGCCTCCCCTTCTTTTGCCAATGAATCAGGCCTGCATTCCTTCTGAGGCCCACTGCTTCAGCTGCTTCTACTGCATATCTGTGGCATAATTGGGAGGGGAGTCTGCCCCCTCCACTGGGCTAAGTGACTAATTACCATCCCCATATTTAATTCTCATCAGTGAACCATTAAACACCCACTGCAGACAAGCCACGCTCTGTGCCTGCCTTGTGTCTGATGCTCTCAACATCAGTATGCAGCTCGCTCTCCCATGGAAACAGGAGCTTTTGCACAACAACAACTGCTCCCTCCCATAAACAGGATTTATGGCGCTTCAATGGCCTGGCCTCATTACAACACGCAAAAGCCTCAACCTTCCCCAAGCCAGCAGAGCAGGCGGGTGGAGCCACATTTGCTGGCAGGCAAAAGGGTGGTGTCCTCAGCCTCACATGAACAGCACAGAGGCGCAGGTTCCACTGCACTCACCATCCTTTGTGCACAGATTTCCAGGTCTGCCTGTTGCAGTCATATGGATATGGTAATCCTGGGCTATAAACTCTACAGGAGGGACAGGGAGGGGTGGGGTGGCCGTTTATGTTAAGGAAGGGATAGAATCCAGCAGAGACTAAAGGTGGGTCTAAAGCAGAGACTAAGGAAGGGATAGAATGCAGCAGAGACTAAAAGTGGGTCCATCTCTATGGGTTAAATTACCAGTCCTGAGGAGCGATGTAATACTGGGGGCGTACTATCGTCCTCCAGACCAGAAACTGGAAGGGGACCTTGAAATGAGGAAACAGATCAGGGAAGTGACAAGGAGGGACAGGGTTGTAATCATGGGGGACTTCAATTATCCTCATACTGACTGGGTCAATTTGTGTTCTGGTCACAAAAAGGAGACCAGATTCCTTGACATGCTAAATGACTGTGGCTTAGAGCAGCTAGTCATGGAGCCCACCAGAGGACAGGTGACTCTGGATTTAATATTGTGCGGTACTCAGGACCTGGTTAGAGATGTCAATGTTACTGAGTCATTGGGAAACAGTGAACATGCTGCAATCCGTTTCGACATGCACGTCAGGGGAAGAATACCGTGCAAATCTCTCACAAAAACCCTTGACTTCTGACGGGCGGGCTTCCCCCAAATGAGGAGGCTGGTTAGAAGGAGGCTGAAAGGGAAGGTAAAAAGAGTCCAATCTCTCCAGAGAGTATGGAGGCTGCTTAAAACAACAGTAATAGAGGCCCAGCAGAAGTGTATATCGCAAAGGAAGAAGGGCTCGACTAAGTCCAGGAGGTGCCCGCGTGGCTAACAAGCCAAGTTAGAGAGGCCGTAAAGGGCAAGGAAGCCCTTCTGTAAATGGAAGTCTTGCCCTAATGAAGAGAAAAAAAAGGAACATAAACGGTGGCAAAAGAAAAGTAAGAAGGCGCTACAGGAGGCCAAGAGAGACTATGAGGAACGCATGGCCAGCAACGTTAAGGGGTATAATAAAAGCTTCTTCAAATATGTTAGAAGCAGGAAACCCACCAGAGAAGCGGCTGGCCCTCTGGATGGTGAGGGAGGGAAAGGGGAGATAAAAGGAGACTTAGAGATGGCAGAGAAATTAAATGAGTTCTTTGCATCTGTCTTCATGGCAGAAGACCTCGGGCAGATACCGCTGCCCGAAAGGCCCCTCCTAACCGAGGAGTTAAGTCAGATAGAGGTTAAAAGAGATGTTTCAGACCTCATTACTAAAGATCAATAAGTCACCGGGCCCTGATGGCATCCACCCAAGAGTTATTAAGGAATTGAAGAATGAAGTTGCAGATCTCTTGAGTAAGGTATGCAACTTGTCCCTCAAAATGGCCACGGTGCCAGAGGATTGGAAGACAGGAAGTGGAAGATTTCTAGCAGCACCCCAAAGAAGACATTATCGTGTTGGAGCAAAGACTGAACCATGTGTGTGTTCAATGCATTTTAAAACCTATTAAAAGGTCTTAATAACATTTTTGTTTCTTTGATACTAAAAGTCAATAGATCATACTGGCCATTGGAACTCCCTACCACTGCAGTCAGCAAGATAAGTTTGAATGATAATGTTTCCTTAAAACTTTCTAGGTTTCTCATGTATGCAATGCAAGAAGCCAGTGCATTGTTCCTAAGGAAAAGAAAAGTAGGAGGAACCCTCCTATTCTTTGTGTCTTTTACAGGACATCTGTATACATTTTATTTTGTTTGATATAGCACCCCAATTTGCCTGTTGTATGTCACCCACAACAGACACTTTAACTGATGGACAGTGCGAGAATCAGGATGTTTATCAGCCCTCCTGACTCTCAGTCAAGTCCAGTTGATAGAAAACTTAAAATTGGCTATCCAATGCTAATCTGGCATTGCAGCACAAATTGGGTGATAATAAATTCTAAAGTCTATGTCTCACAATCCCTATTCATGTAACCTCTATTCATGTAAATGAAAACCCAACAAGTGTACCTCATGTGTTCTGATCCAAGGAAGGCATATCCTGAGATGCAGTGAGCAGATAAAAGGTTTTGCATGAAGAAACATTTCTCCATGGACTTAAGAGCTAAAACCAAACGAAACACCAAGTGAGACAGTTACAGTTATTTTTGTTAAAGCTGTTTTTTTTAAAGATGTGTTTGCTCTTGTTTTACACTCAGAAATCGTGTAATGTTTCAGCATTATCTTGTGCAGTGATATCTTTAGTATCTAGGCGGGAAAATGAATGCCAGTGCAAATGCCACCTTAAGCATCCTGTCGGTGGACACGAGTTGAGCAACCTTACACCCCTGGAACCCTGGCATGGACTGCAAGACAAGCTGGACCCGTGCTCTGTTGGACTGTACTTCGTCTTGGAAGCAGCACGGCTGTCAGAACAATCTGACTCCTCACTCAGCCTGCAGACTCTCTCAGCGAGACAGCAAGGTGATCACTGAGCCATGGCAACGCTCCAGATGAACAGGTCCATGTATGGAATGGGATCCACACACTTCTCGAGTTCAAGCTGTGCCAGGCGCCACCCCTTGGATGAAGACAACAACTTTGTCACCCTGATGCTGGTGAAAAGCAGATTTTGTACCACCCACTAGACACAATGCACAATACTAATAAGCTGTGTTATGGTTGGTTGGCAACCATCAGTCTCGAAAGACTATGGTATCGCGCTCTGAATGGTGGTTCTGGAACAGCGTCTAGTGTGGCTGAAAAGGCCGATTCGGGAGTGACAATCCCTTCCACACTGGGAGCAAGTGCAGTCTGTCCCTGGTCTGTCTCCCTGGCTATGGGCCTTCCTTCTTTGCCTCTTAGCCTCAGACTGTTGGCAAAGTGTCTCTTCAAACTGGGAAAGGCCATGCTGCACAGCCTGCCTCCAAGCGGGCCACTCAGAGGCCAGGGTTTCCCACCTGTTGAGGTCCACTCCTAAGGCCTTCAGATCCCTCTTGCAGATGTCCTTGTATCGCAGCTGTGGTCTACCTGTAGGGCGCTTTCCTTGCACGAGTTCTCCATAGAGGAGATCCTTTGGGATCCGGCCATCATCCATTCTCACGACATGACCGAGCCAACGCAGTTGTATCTGTTTCAGCAGTGCATACATGCTAGGGATTCCAGCATGTTCCAGGACTGTGTTGTTTGGAACTTTGTTCTGCCAGGTGATGCTGAGGATGTGTCAGAGGCAGCGCATGTGGAAAGCGTTCAGTTTCCTCTCCTGTTGTGAGCGAAGAGTCCATGACTTGCTGTACACATGATTTCTCAGCACAAGAGATTTTTGTTGTTTTTGTTTGTTTGTTATAATCTTGTCTTAATGTGTTTTGCTTACTTAGTTTTATTTTGTGTGGAGCCATGAGATCACTCATGTGATCTCAGCCCCAAGGCGGGGAAATCTGTTACGTGAAAATCCCCTTTTTCCTTTTAGTTGTGATTTTCTCTCTATATCTGGTTATGTTACTATGGACTAAAATGTCATGCAGGCTAAATTTCTCACACAGGCCACATTTCCAAAACTCTGGTCAAGTCACAAGCTCATGGTTACACAACCACCACCTCCCCATGGTCACACATTATGGGAGGAAGTCTGGCATCTTAAATCATTGTTTAAGTGTCTCCTACATTAACCCAATCACTGTTTAAGAACTGTATGCAAAAGTGTCTCCTAACCCAATCACTGCTTAAGTACTGTATGCAAACTTGAACTGCCTTCTTGTGTTGCTGATTCATTGTATTGTTTAAGTTCCCCCATCTAGGAAGCCAGCCATAGACCCCATTGAATTTGGCTGATAACTGACCTCCTGATCCTTTCAATGTTTTACACACTCCAAGCACCCTGCTGTGTGGTAGTAATGAAGCTACCATCCAGCTCAGCTCTGTCTCAGAACCCCTTTAAAGTGAGGGCTTCCTCTCACATGCTCTCTGGCTCTCTCTTCAAGGACCAGCACATCTGTGTTATGTCAGAGGGTCCTCTTCACAGGACTCCCTCCCCCCATCCAGCTGCTCTACAGGACAGGTAACTATCTTGCGCCTGGAACTCTTTCCCTTCTTCCCCCCTTTTTTTCTCCCCCTTCTCTCCCCATCTTTAGTTAGCAGCTGGGGTTGGCAGCAGGAACCCCTAAAATCCTTCCCTACATCCTTTCCTTTTTCTAATTTCCTCAGATGCACCAAATACTCTTTACACGCAACCACCATTGGAGTCAACTACTTTACATTGGAGTCAAGTACTAGGACCAAGAAACATACACTTATCATTTCTCCATGTGCATTATGTTTGCCTTTGTGCTTTTGTAATAAAACTATAATCTTTTATTAAAATTATCTTTCTCTCAGTCTCCTCTTTAAGCTAATGGGAATTTCTCTGCATTACGCAGTCTTGTTATCCAACCTACGACCCTAAGGTTCCAATAAGGGCAGTGTAATAATTCCCCTAAACAAAACAGCCCTTTTGGTAACACTACAATAAAGGAAGGGTGCTTCAATACAAAATACATACAAGGGGACCAAAGGCATGCAGTGTGAAGCACCCGCTCTCTCTCTCTCTCTCTCTCTCTCTCTCTCTCTCTGTGGCACTTTTTCAAGTGGGTGCTCCTCTTTTATTTAGCAGGGGGAGAGCAACTGGCCCACCTCACCCCAGCAGTGTCTTTTCTAGTGGCTGTCTGCTGGTGTTGCATCTTTTTAGATTGTGAGCCCTTTTGGGACAGGGAGCCATTAGATATTTGATTTTCTCTGTAAACCGCTTTGTGAACTTTTTGTTGAAAAGCGGTATATAAATACTGTTGTTGTTGTTGTTGTGTGTGTGTGTGTGTGTTAAGGGTGCCTCAATGCCCAATGCATACATTGAGGATGATGCCACGAGCCAAGGGCTCTAGCGAAATAATGCCATTTTAACATCAGCTCACTGCCTCTGCCTCTAGTCTTCATAAGATTCTTAGCAAAAAGCTGTGTGGCATCGCTCACCAGTACCTTGGTCCTTGAAGACCAGGCAGAGCCGGTCTGTGTTATCTTGCAAATACAGTCCAAGCGCAGTGTGGCAAAGGGTGGAGGGCGGAGGGACTGAGCATAGGAGAGTGGAATTTTATTGGACCCTTTGCTCATATGCTTGCCTGTGGTTAAAATGAGTATAAAACTAGCTGTGTCTAGCTACACTTGCACATGATCTGAGGCAATGGCCTCCTTGCTGCCTTGCTTGGGTACCAGCAATAGACAAGCTGTTTTCTGCTAGCCCTTCCCTTGGTGTGTAATTTGATCATGGCGCGCTGGGTAACAAACCTCACACTGCCTTTGTGGGTTCAAGGGCAAGAAGGGGGTTGAAGAAAGCAAAGGGGGGTGTCGGGGCCCCTCCCAGATGCCCTGACCCCCGACTTACCCTGGAGCAGGCACCCCATGCCCAGGGTGTGGAGGCTTCCCTGCCCTTGAAGGGGGCAAAGCAGGTTGGCTCAGCCCAACCAGCCAGAGGGGGCTGGCAGGGCCAACAAGGAACACTGCAGGAAACCAGCCAGGCACAGGAAAGGCCTTTTCTGGCCCACCTGGAGGAAGGGGCGGGGCCAAAGGGGGTGGGCTTGCTCCATAAAACAGGGAGGCCAGGGATGAGAGGCAGGCAGTGTGAAGCAGGGAGCTCCTGCTCCTAGGCCAGGTTTGGCAGCTCTGCTAGGAAGGAGGACAAGGGCGCTGGAACCCCCTCCCCCTCCAGCCAATCTGAGGCCTCCCTGGGGAGGAACAAGCCTGCTGCAGGCCCCTCCAGGGCAGGGACCCTCCAGGGGGATGCAGGACAGAACAGGCAACCAAGTTCAGCAGAGCAAAGTCCAGCACCTGTGCACGGAGAGCGCAGGACAAGAAGCCTGAGTGAGGAGGGGCAGAGGTCACTCAGTAGTCGGCCTGGTTCCTAAGACTTTGGAAGGCAACATTTTGCTTTCTACAACGAACAGGGAGGCAGGACAGGACGAACCTGCGCCAGCAAGATTCCAAACGGCAAAGTGGAAGGACTTGAGCAGGAGGGAATTCAAAAAGCACCAACGTTCATGTTTTTTAAAGAAGACCCTGCCAGTTCTGTTTGGAGGAATCCTGGCAATGGGTGGTGCGTGGCAGGGACAGGCCTTGCCTGAGGACTGTGGAGCCTGCGCATCACCCACCTGGCCACGTGCCCTTTTCTCACTGCAGCCCCGCTGCCCGGAAGAGCCTTTCCTCCTGCCTCCCCTTTCTCCTTCTGCACCTCCAAGCCCAGCTTTGCCCATTTCCGGGTTATTTTGCCTCAAACAAATATTGCATCTAATTTTCTGCCATCACCCGTTTAATTGCTGGAAGAATTGAAACAGCTGTCGGCAAGACTCGGGGAGGCAGAGCCTGTCGCGTCTTGCTGTTGATGGACGGCTGGATGAGGGGCAGGAGTTGGAGACAGTTGACGTGTCGGCTGACAGGGAAGCGGCAGGATTCGCAGGTGGTGCCAATTCCCGGCTTGATGACACTGTGGGGAGCTGGAGCTGGAGGAGGGGGCCCGGGTCTCCGTGGGAACGGGAGTCATTTGCTGGAACCAATTTGGAGCTGTCTGGATGGACCAGGACAGAGAGAAGGGCAGCCACTCAGGCAGGGACCACGGGACAGCCCTGCCACTGCCCTGGCTGAGCCAGCCCACCTCTGCCATTCTCAGTGGTTGGAGAAGAGACCCACCAGTGGCCACCGGAACCTTCCAGGACAGTGTGCTGGGGGGGGGGGAGCTGCTGCCTTTGGGTCCCTTTCGCAGTTAGTGGCTGGTTCCTCAGTGCCTCTCGGCAGCCTCTTGCTGCGCCAGCCCACAGGCCTATCTGGCAGGTTCTCATCTATGCTGACTGGCAGGGGCTCTCCAGGGCTTCGGGCACAGGGGGCTTGCTCTCCCAGCTCACCTTAGAGGCGCTGGCAGGGACTAAACTGGGCCCCTCTGCCTGCAAAGCATTGAGGCGGGCCCTGAGCGATGCTGGTTCTTTTGGCCTGACCCTGCAGGACTCTGCTTCCACCCTTGGGACCCAGACTCACAGGCACAGGCTGAGCGGTCCCCCACCCCCAGCATCTCCCTGGCTTCACACAGGTGTTCCAACCTAAGCAGGAGCTTAGGAATTCCCAGCATGTGAGGATATGAGCCGCCATCCGAACCATGCCAAACCAAAAGGCCCTCCATAGTGGCTTGTCGCCTTGGTGGCCCAAGCTTTGAAAGGAGGTCAGTGAGCAAATGGTCACTTGTTCGTGAAGTGTGCTGTCTTCCTGGTGCCAGGATTTGAAACGTGATGGAGAGATTGCTGAGGCTGGTCAAACCCACGGATCACAATCCCTTCTTTCTCATCCATGTAGGAACGAATGATACTGCTGGGTGCAGCTATGAGCAGATCATTTCACACTATGGGCAGGAGGGTGAAAGACCAGGGGGCCCAGGTGGTGTTCTGGTAACAGGCAGAGGACTTCAGAGGGAGAGAAGAAAACTCCAGGTGAATGACTGGCTAAGGGATGGTGTTGTCAGGAGGGATTTGGCTTCTGGGACCCCGGACTATGCTTCCTGGATGAAGGCTGCCTAGCTCAAGATGAGGAGGGGGAAGAATGTTTTCAGTCAGAACCATGGCAAACCTGATCAGGAAGGCTTTAAACCGAATGAGATGTGAGCCAGAAGCTTATTTCACAGGTAAGTGCTCCAGATGGGAACCCTTGGGACACCTCAGGACACCTCTGAAAAATATCTGGAGAGGCCCAGCCTAGCTAAAGAAGGGGAAGGGACATTGGCCCAAATCCTAACCGACTTTCCAGCACTGGCATAGCTGTGCCAATAGGACGTGTGCTGCATCCTGCAGTTGGGTGGCAATCATGGAGGCCTCTTCAGGGTAAGGGAATGTTTGTTCCTTACCTCGGAGCTGCATTGCTCTTATGTCAGTGCTGGAAAGTGAGTTAGGATTGTGCCCACTGAGTCACAACCCCCAGAGCTTTTGTTGCATATATATGAATGCATGGAGTGTGGGAAAGAAACAAGATGAGCTTGAACTTCTAGCAAGTGAAGGAAAATTTGACTTGATAGGAATAACTGAAACCTGGCGGGGTGACTCCCATGATCCGAATGCATAAATGGAAGGCTATCCGTGGTCCAGGAAGAACAGATGTGGTAAAAGGGACAGGGGTGGCATTACAGTGGGCGTCTGTTATAGATTGCTAGGCCAGGCAGGCACTGCAAGGAAACATGAGGTAGTTGTCACGGGGGACTCTTAACAGAACAATCCTATCTTGCGCTGGAACAGGCAGGCCAGGAGGCCTATGCTGTATCCGGAGCAAGATAGGAGGTCAAAGTGGCTCAGCCAGAGGTAAGGGGAAACTCTTCTCCTTACCCCTGGGTAAGCCACTGCAGCCCCAATGGGTCTCCTCAGACTTGCACCACCTCCTGAGGTGGCAGAAGTCTGAGGAGAGCAGAGTGGCCTGAAGCCGCTCCGCGCTGATTGGGAATGGGATTTGGAATCCAGCATAAGAGCCGGGTCCAGCTCCTTCCCCCACTCCTCAGCCACCCACCCGACCCCGGAACCATAAGAACATAAGAACATAAGACCAGCCCCGCTGGATCAGGCCATAGGCCCATCTAGTCCAGCTTCCTGTATCTCACAGCAGCCCACCAAATGCCCCAGGGAGCACACCAGGTAACAAGAGACCTCATCCCGGTGCTCTCCCCTACATCTGGCATTCTGACTTAACCCATTCCTAAAATCAGGAGGCTGCGCATACACATCATCGCCCGTACCCCATAATGGATTTTTCCTCCAGAAACTCGTCCAATCCCCTTTTAAAGACGTCTAGGCTAGACGCCAGCACCACATCCTGTGGCAAGGAGTTCCACAGACCGACCACGCGCTGAGTAAAGAAATATTTTCTTTTGTCTGTCCTAACCCGCCCAACACTCAATTTTAGTGGATGTCCCCTGGTTCTGGTATTATGTGAGAGTGTAAAGAGCATCTCCCTATCCACTCTGTCCATCCCCTGCATAATTTTGTATGTCTCAATCATGTCCCCCCTCAAGCGTCGCTTTTCTAGGCTGAAGAGGCCCAAACGCCGTAGCCTTTCCTCATAAGGAAGGTGCCCCAGCCCCGTAATCATCTTAGTCGCTCTCTTTTGCACCTTTTCCATTTCCACTATGTCTTTTTTGAGATGCGGCGACCAGAACTGGACACAATACTCCAGGTGTGGCCTTACCATAGATTTGTACAACGGCATTATAATACTAACCGTTTTGTTCTCAATACCCTTCCTAATGATCTCCCTGCCAACCTCTCCCTGCCACAGATGCCTCCCTCCCAGCCTTCTCCTCGCCCATCCCAGAGTCTGGCATCAGCCAAGATTGGTCAACGCAAAGTTCCCCAGCAGAGTTGGCACAAAGGTTGAATTCAGCCTTCATGGACCAGCGCACATCCCTGCGCCAGCCCAGCTGACTCATGAGGAGGCACAAACATGCTTTACGGCATGTTTGTGACCCCCCAGGGCTGGTGCAAGGGACTTGTGTTGGCCCAAGGGCACCTCAGGATTGTGTCCTAAGTCTCCATATATCTGTCGGGAGACTAATTTGGCCAAGCATGGGAGCTCCAATAAATTCCAGGACCAGAACCAAAACCAAGGGACCAGAACCAGGGGACATCTACTAAAATTGAGTGTTGGGAGAGTTAGGACAGACAAAAGAAAATATTTCTTTACTCAGCATGTGGTCGGTCTGTGGAACTCCTTGCCACAGGAGGTGGTGACGGCATCTGGCCTGGACGCCTTTAAAAGGGGATTGGACAGGTTTCTGGAGGAAAAATCCATTACGGGTTACAAGCCATGATGTGTATGCGCAACCTCCTGATTTTAGAAATGGGCTACGTCAGATGCAAGGGAGGGCACCAAGATGAGGTCTCTTGTTATCTGGTGTGCTCCTTGGGGCATTTGGTGGGCCGCTGTGAGATACAGGAAGCTGGATGGGCCTAAGGCCTGATCCAGTGGGGCTGTTCTTATGTTCTTAACTACAATTCCCAGGAAGCCTTGCAGGTCTCTTGTTATCTGGTGTGCTCCCTGGGCATTTGGTGGGCCACTGTGAGATACAGGAAGCTGGACTAGATGGGCCTATGGCCTGATCCAGTGGGGCTGTTCTTATATTCTTTTGTTTCGGTGTGTCTGGGGGGGAGGGGCCATCCTTGACCTGATCTTAACAGATAAGGAGGAATTGGTTGTTGAGGTCAAAGTAGTAGAAACCTTAGGGGAAAGTGATTGCAAACTGCTGGAATTCTCAATTGTATGGGAAACAGAAGGAACAGCCAGTGAAACCTCTACCTTGGATTTCAGGAATGCTGATATCAGGAATGCTCCTGGATATGGATGGTCAATTGGTGTCTGGAGAAGGCAGAGCTGTGTCTGTCTTCTCTCAGAAGAAGGATTGTACAAACGTGGATGCTGGATCCTTGGCTGATGGGGGAGAGTAAGCTTACATCTCCATAAAGGTATTGAAAACCTTGACAGGGAACTAGTTACTTAACTAGTCTAAAAGAATTCAAGTCATTTGAATCAGATGAACTGCATCCCAGAGTACTAAAGGAACTTGCAGATGTACTTGCAGAGCCCCTGTCAATTATCTTTGAGAAATCCTGGAGGATGGGGGAGGTGCTGCTAGACTGGAAGCGGACGAATGTGGTCCCAATCTTTAAAAAGGGGGAAAAAGAAGACCCGGGAAATTACAGACCCGCCAGTCAGACTTCAGTACCAGGGAAATCATCAAACACACAGTCTGCACACATCTAGACAACAACTCCACTGAACCCAATCAATAGAACCCAGTTGGATTGTTGGCAACCTTCAGTCTCGAAAGACTATGGTATCGCGCTCTGAAAGGTGGTTCTGGAACAGCGTCTAGTGTGGCTGAAAAGGCTGATTCGGGAGTGACAATCCCTTCCACACTGGGAGCAAGTGCAGTCTGTCCCTGGTCTGTCTCCCTGGCTATGGGCCTTCCTTCTTTGCCTCTTAGCCTCAGACTGTTGGCCAAGTGTCTCTTCAAACTGGGAAAGGCCATGTTGCACAGCCTGCCTCCAAGCGGGCCGCTCAGAGGCCAGGGTTTCCCACTTGTTGAGGTCCACTCCTAAGGCCTTCAGATCCCTCTTGCAGATGTCCTTGTATCGCAGCTGTGGTCTACCTGTAGGGTGCTTTCCTTGCACGAGTTCTCCATAGAGGAGATCCTTTGTGGATCCCACAAGAACCCAGTATGGACTTGTCAAAAATAAAACTTGCCAAAGAAATCTCATCTCCTTTTTTGATTGGGTTCTAGCTTACTGGATGGTGGGAATGCTGTGGATGTATTTATCTCGACTTCAGTAAAGCATTTGACAAAGTCCCACATGCATCCCAATCAGCAAGTTCAAGTTGCTAAAATGTGGGCTAGATGATGCAATTGTTAGATGGATACGCAACTGGTTGGACGGCCGTACACAGAGGGTGCTTGTCAATGGCTTCACATTAACCTGGAGGACAGTTTCGAGTGGGGTACCCCAGGCTCTGTCTTGGGTCCTGTTCTCTTTAATCTCTTCATCACAAGGGATACAAGGGGGCCTCAGCGAAGGGATGGAGGGATACAAGGGGGCCTCATCAAACTCCAAGCTGGGAGGAGTAGCAAACACAACAGATGACAGTAGGAGCCTTCAGGAGGATGTGGACAAAATGGAATACTGGACGGAAATGAACCAGATGAAGTTCAGCAGGGACAAATGCCAGGTGCTGCACTTGGTTCTCACCTGCCTCTGAAAGTAGAACTAGAGCCAAAGGGTACAAACCTCAAGGGAAGAGATTCTGATTGGACATCAGGAAAAAAGTCCTGACCATCAGGGCAGTTTGGCACTGGAACAGATTGCAGAGGGAGGTGGTGGGCTCTCTCTCACTGGAGACCTTCAAGCAGAGGCTCAACAAGCACCTTTTGGAGATGCTCTAGGAGGACTTCCTGCCACAAGCAGGGGTTGGACTAGATGACCTATAAAGCCCCTTCCAACTCTATGATTCAATGATTCTATCCTGAGGCACTGCAGGCTGGTGAGAGACTCTTGGCTTAAGAAGTGGGCAAGTCTTTCAGCCTCTTCATTCATTCTCCTTCTGAGAGGGCAGCTGAGGCTGTCTTGACCACTTACCCACTGGCATGTGTGGCTCCAGGCCAAGTGGTGCCAAGTGAAGGCAGCACATGGAGGTCTGTCTGAGTTGTGTGAACCACCTCTTTGGGAGGTTGGTGTTGCATTTCCACAGCACACATCTTTCTTTGTGCAGCAGAACCTGGGGCAGGTCCACTACCCCTGAAAGGAGAATGTCAAGATTCCTTTGCCAAGCGCAGGTGCAGCAGAGAGAAAGGAGCAGCAGCAGGCCGGCTGCCTGCAAGTTGTGCTCTCTCCCGGGGAACTGTGGAGCTGAAGCTCACGGAGAGCCAGGACTTGGTGTGACTGCTTGCAAGGAGGCCAGGCGTGCCAGGAGCAGTGGAGGAAGTGGAGTGTGTGGGAGACTCCGCAGAGCCTCAGTGGTGACTCTTTGTCCGTTAAAAATTCACAATGGTTGTGGCCATCCAAGTGAACGCTGACAGTTAATCTGCTCATATCTGGAGCTCAAGTGAATTTGGTTAATTTCCAGGAAGGAGCTCCTCACAAGCCCTTGTCCAGGCACCACCAGGAGGGCCCGGAGGTGAAGAAGGCCAGCCCTGCATGTGCCAAGTAGTCACACCCTGCTGCCATGCAGCCTTGGGGGGATTTGCTGCATCCTTGTGACAGATTGTGCATCCTTGTGCATCCTGGAGACAGATGCTCCTGCTGAGAGAGAGAGAGAGAGAGAGAGAGGAGGGCATCAGGAGTTGCTGCAGGGAAGAATCCCGGCCAACTCATTGCAGCCTCTCGTAGCAGCTGATTCCACCCCCAGGTGAATCAGACTGAGTGAACATATTAACCTGCACTGGGACCTCCACCCTGAGCAGCTTCTCCAAGGTCCCTGCAAGAGATGCTATTTGGGCCAACAGTTTGTGAGTCTAAAGGGGCCTCGTGTCTCTGCTTGGGCCATGCTGTTCCTCCTCCTTGCTTCTTCCCACCATGGCCCTCCTCTTCTCGGTCCCTGGAAACCTGGTCCACAGCAGCAATAGAGGGTGAGAAAGGAGGGCAACAGGGCTTCCCCACCCATTTTAAGTGCCAGCACTGGCAAAGAACATGAGCAACACAGACGAAGGAAGGCCTTTCCTGACCGTGTGCAGGATCAGTTGACGGAGCCGGACATGTTTCATTTGGAGAAGAAACTGCTAAGAGGTGATGGGAGTCATTCACCTCCATTCCCCCCCCCCCGCCTACATGGCTCCAAAGGGGAGGGAGGAGCCGCTTGCTCGCTGCAGGGAGGCTCCCTACAAAACTTAGTGCCCGCCCCCCTCTAGCTATGCCAGTGTTCAGCGGTAGGGCAGTCTGCCTGGGAGAGTGGCGAACTCTTCATCACTGGAGATCTTGCAGCAGAGGCCAGATAGCCATCCATCAGGGATAGATGCTGCCATCATGGTCAGCCTGCATTGGCAGGGGTTGGGCTTGATGACTTTGTAGGTCCCCTCCAACTCAATGATCCTGTTTCAATTAAACGTGGGCAGTATTCACAGCTGAGGAAAGGAAGTGCTCCCTGGGGCATTTGGTGGGCCTCTGGTATGCTCCCTGGGGCATTTGGTGGGCCGCTGTGAGATACAGGAAGCTGGACTAGATGGGCCTCTGGCCTGATCCAGTGGGGCTGTTCTTATGTTCTTAACTACAATTCCCAGGAGGCCTTGCAGGTCTCTTGTTATCTGGTGTGCTCCCTGGGGCATTTGGTGGGCCGCTGTGAGATACAGGAAGCTGGACTAGATGGGCCTATGGCCTGATCCAGTGGGGCTGTTCTTATGTTCTTAACTACAATTCCCAGGAGGCCTTGCAGGTCTCTTGTTATCTGGTGTGCTCCCTGGGGCATTTGGTGGGCCGCTGTGAGATGCAGGAAGCTGGACTAGATGGGCCTGTGGCCTGATCCAGTGGGGCTGTTCTTATGTTCTTAACTACAATTCCCAGGAGGCCTTGCAGGTCTCTTGTTATCTGGTGTGCTCCCTGGGCATTTGGTGGGCCGCTGTGAGATACAGGAAGCTGGACTAGATGGGCCTGTGGCCTGATCCAGTGGGGCTGTTCTTATGTTCTTAACTACAATTCCCAGGAGGCCTTGCAGGTCTCTTGTTATCTGGTGTGCTCCCTGGGCATTTGGTGGGCCGCTGTGAGATACAGGAAGCTGGACTAGATGGGCCTCTGGCCTGATCCAGTGGGGCTGTTGTTATGTTCTTATGAAGCAGGAGGGTCCGCCAAGGATCTGTCGGGGGTGGTGTTTTTGGCATGTTCATAAATGAATGGGACTGAGGGGTCATCAGCAATTCCTTTTCCAGCACAAGGTGAGGGCACCCGTAGAGGACGGAGCAGGCAAGGCACAATCCAAGCCAGTTCAAGAGGAGGGGATCAGTGACTGCTCTGTGAATCAAAACTCAGGTTTCTTTAATTCTTTTATTAGAGACATGCTACTGGCGGATCTCTTTGACACCGAGACCTGCAAATTTCTGAGTGGTGAAAACCAGAACAGATTGTGAGGAGCTCCAGAAGGACCTCTCCAAACTGGAAGAATGGGCAGCAAAATGGCAGGTGTGTTTCAGTATAAGTACAGGTTGAGCCTACTTATCCACGGATTTTTGATCCGTTGGTTTAGTTCAACATGGGTCTGTGGTATCTCCCAGCAGCCTCTGCAGGCTTCAGAATGGCCCTTATGGCCCAAAAATTGCTATTTCTGTTTTCCCTTGGGAAAATGGAAGTGATGTTTTTATGTCTTTTAATGGAATTCTGAGACCTTGGGAGGGCTTGCTTGGGCCTCAGAAAGCCTTAAAGGAATAAAAATGTCACTGCTGATTTCCTGAAGGAAATGGGAAGTAGCATTTTTTTTTTTTACATAAAGGCCATGTGCGGCCTCTGTGGACTTCAGAAAACACAGTTCTAGTCACCTTTGGAGTGTTTAAAGGAGCTGAAACCGCAGAAGTTTCCACAGTGGAAACTGCACATGTCCACTGTGCACAAAAACTGTATCGGGGGGGGGGGGTCTAAGAACAGATCCACCACAAACACTGAGGCCCACATGTAAGTGTAAAGTCATGCACATTGGGGCAAAAAATCAAAACTTCACATATAGGCTGATGGGTTCTGAGCTGTCTGTGACAGATCAGGAGAGAGATCTTGGGGTGGTGGTGGACAGGTCGATGAAAGTGTCGACCCAATGTGCGGCGGCAGTGAAGAAGGCCAATTCTATGCTTGGGATCATTAGGAAGGGTATTGAGAACAAAACAGCTAATATTATAATGCCGTTTTACAAATTGATGGTAAGGCCACACCTGGAGTATTGTGTCCAGTTCTGGTCGCCGCATCTCAAAAAGGGTATTGTGGAAATGGAAAAGGTGCAAAAGAAGGCAACTAAGGGCGCAATCCTAACCAACTTCCCAGCACTGGCATAGCTGTGCCAGTGGGGCATGCACTGCATCCTGCAGTTAGGGGGTAGTCACGGAAGCCTCCTCAAGGTAAGGCAATGTTCATTCCCTTACCTCGGAGTTCCATTGGCCTTATGTCAGTGCTGGAAAGTTGGTTAGGATTGTGGCCTAAGATGATTACTGGGCTGGGGCACCTTCCCTATGAGGAAAGGTTATGGCGTTTGAGGGGGGACATGATTGAGACATACAGAATTATGCAGGGGGTGGATAGAGGTATGTTCTTTCCTTCTAACACCACAACCAGGGGACATCCACTAAAATTGAATGTCATGAGAGTTACAACAGACAAAAGGAAATATTTATTTACTCAGCATGTAATTAATCTGTGGAACTCCTTGCCACAGGATGTGGTGCTGGCATCTGGCCTAGATGCCTTTAAAAGTTAACTGGACAGATTTCTGGAGGAAAAGTCCATCACAGGTTACAAGCCATGATGGTTATGTACAAACACCTGGCGACCTCAGCCTGCCAGATGCAGGGGAGGGCAGCAGGATGCAGGTCTCCTGTTGTCTTGTGTACTCTCTGAGGCATCTTTTGGGCCACTGTGAGATCAAGGAAGCTGGACTAGATGGGTTCTGGACAGATGTTTCAGTGGGGTTAGGGTTAGGGTTCTTAATGGTGATGGAAAAGTTCAGAGATTCTGCTCAGATATTCTCACCTACTCATACATCTAGGCTTTGGGACTTGGTACATGTAGTTACGCACATGTGCATACATGCAGTTGGTGGACACGTGCTTAGGTTCAGATTGGAAGGGGGAAGGATAAATGTGCTGCTGAGCTGATTGAGAAGAAGCTGCACATCTAACACCAGAGATGACCAGTTGAGGAGTGAGATGACAAGCAAGTGCAAAGTTCAGAGGGATCAGCTGCTGTTGGCTTAACAACTAGCTGCCAAACTAAAAGAGGCCATTGAGGGTAAGAGTCTCATCTAGTCCAGCTTCCTGTATCTCACAATGGCCCACCAAATGCTTCAGGGAGCACACAGCACAAGTCCTGGTGCCCTCCCCTGCTTCTGAAAATCAGAGGCAGTCTACCTCTAAAACGAGGAGTTTGCACGTACCTACCATGGCTTGTAACTTGTGACGGACTTTTGCTCCAGAAATTTGTCCAATCCCCTCTTAAAGGCATCCAGGCAAGATACCATCACCACATCCTGTAGCAAGGAGTTCCACAAACTAACTACATGCTGGGTAAAGAAATATTTTCTTGTGTCTGTCCTAAATCTCCCAACACTCAACTTTCGTGGATGTCCCCTGGTTCTGGTGTTATGCGAGAGGGAAAAGAGCCTCTCTCTATCCATCCCCTGCATGATTTTGTATGTCTCCATCATGTCCCCCCTCAGGGGCCTCTTTTCTAGACGGAAGAGCCCCAAACGCAGTAGCCTTTCCTTGTCAAGGAGGTGCCCCAGCCAGCCTCCCCTGCCTGCTGCCAGCCTTTTGATTTGCCTGGCAGGAACGAACATGTGCCGGCTTCTCCGGCATTTGCAGCTCTCGCTCAGGTCAGCAAGGAGCCATCCTGTGCTCACAGGGCTCTCCCAGCTGCCTCTCAGGGCTCCTTCTCTGAAGGGCTTTTCCTGTGCTTGAGCTTCTCTTCCGGTGGGAGGAGGCAGAAGAAGTTGGGCTTTCTCAGTTAAAGATGACCAGGAGGAGCTGCTGCGCATCCGGGCAGCTGAGCAGCGTTTGGATTTCATTCGTGGGAGACGAAAGCCCAGGACTGGGTAATGCAATGCAGGGAAACATTCAGGTTATTGCTTTTCACAGGCAAAAGAAAACCCTCCGCATCTGCTAACAAGACATGCATTTTTATGACAGCAAATCCGTGCTGTGAACATTGACAAGGATGATTACCTGCCCTCCCAAACCTATTTCTACACCTTTTACTAGGGGATGCCGTATTCTCCTCTGAAGGTCCTCGGCCAAGAGTGGCTCTTTCCCTGCAAACTCAGAGAAGAGTCGAGGAAGAGACTCCCTGAAGCCTGTGGAAGTCCCTGCCTGAGAACTGCTGCAGTTGCATGAGGCGGGGGCAACAGCGTGTGTTCCTGGAGGCAACTCTCCTTCTAGACAGCAGAGCACTGATGCAGCTGTGTGTGTGTGTGTGTGTGCGCGCGCGCACGCGCTCCGCTCTCACTGGGTATCTCTAATGCTCCTAACTGTTTGCATCCTATTCAATGTCTTGGCACAGCTAGTCCAGGCCAGATGGGTTGACTTGAGATCCTGCTTGGACAGGCTGCTTCTTGAAAAAAGGCTGGATTGAAGCCCCCTCCTTCCCAGCAGTCACCTTCTCACCTCTCAGGTGCTTATTGGGACTTTCTGGGCACACAGATGGGGGGCTGCCCCTCCTCCTTGGCTTCAGGACTTTCCCCTCTGCAGACCACTGAATGGAAAATGTGTTTCTTCAGCATTTTTGTCACTCTTGCTTGCCCCGCTTCCTCACCCCTAATGATTGCCATCCTGCGGTCCCCAAAAGTTCAAGACAAAATGAGATTGTGTCTGCAGTACTGCCTCAAGAACCAGTCAGGATCGATGAAGAGAGACCATCTGGACGTTTCAATGGAGCTTTTGCCCATTCTCTCTATCAAGTATGTGCATTGAAAAACAGTGTTCAGATGCTGGAACAAACCACCTCACCTGTCTCCAGCACTACATCCATCTTCCCCTGAAATATCCATTACACACTGGTCAAGTTTCCCTCCTTGAGTGCAGCAGAGAAGCCACCCTTGACTGCAAGCAGAGCTTCCCAGAGTTTCGGTTGCGCTCACTAGGTGACTCAACAGCACTGGCTTCGCTCAGAACAGCCACCCAAGTTCATATGGCAGCCTGACATTCGAGGAGACCCTCTGGGAGACCCACCAGCTACTTGCTTGGTGCACGTACGAGGAGACTATGGGAGAGGGAAAGGGGCTGCGAGTGGCACGTGCCGGTGCAGCTGAGATCCACCACTCCCTCCTTCCCACTCTTTCCCTGCCCAGAAATGACTCAAAGAGGGCAATTACTTGGTCGACTCATCTGGCATGGACTGACTGTGCCAAGAGTGCTCCCATGCTGGGCTGCAAAAGTCCAGGCAGGAGGGAGTCAGCAGCACCAGCCTGGCGGGCACTCGGAGCTCACTCCAGCCCTGCCCGTGCCTGCAGCTCCACTTTGCGGTGCCAACTGGGACAAGGCCAGAGCCCAGCTTCAGGGGGGAGGCAGTCCTCTGAGTGGGCAGAAAGCAGCCCAAGACACACTGTTGCCTGCCCTCCCATCTGAAAAGCTGCCCCTCCAAGAGACAGCTGCAGCTGCCACGTCGATACATTCTGGCCAGATGAGAAGGAGGGCTTTTGACTCAGCACTGCTTGGGATTTCAGTGTCCTGTTTTCCTCCAGGACAAGAACGGCATTTTCTGAGCTGCACGAGACCAAGGCCATTAGTCGCTTTTATGGCGGCCACGGAGGCCAGAGCTGTGCGCATCTCTTCCTGCCTGAGCCTTTGAGCACAATCTGAACTGCAGCCCACCTGCCAAAAATCAAGAAACGCGCTGTTTAGGAGCCAACATCTTGGCATCTGGCAGTGCAGTGAAGCCTTGGGCCTGGGCCTGGGCCTGGGCCTGGGCTTGGATGAATTGTCCTCCCCTCCACAAAAAGGGATCACACATTGTCTCAGAGGTCTGCTGTTCAGGGGAAAATTGGGGGATGGAATCAGGGTCAAGGGGCGTTGCCCGGCATGTTTTCCTTTGGCATTTGTGCTGAGTGCCTGCAGGTGAGCTTGACCCAGACCCTTTTTTTAATTATTATTATTATTGGCAACCTTCAGTCTCGAGAAACTATGGCATCACGCTCTGAATGGTGGTTCTGGAACAGCGTCTAGTGTGGCTGAAAAGGCCGATTCGGGAGTGACAATCCCTTCCACACTGGGAGCAAGTGCAGTCTGTCCCTGGTCTGTCTCCCTGGCTATGGGCCTTCCTTCTTTGCCTCTTTGCCTCAGAATGGACCGTGGCGAGGCAACACCTTACTGACTGGGGACTGCCCAGCTTAAGGCAGGCGGTAGCTGCCCAATGAGATGCAATGATCTTTCCCACTGTCGGAAGCAGCCCCTGGCGTCACGCTCTACGCCAATCGAGCGAAGACTTATAACCGGTAAACTGCTGCTTCCCGTGTTGTGCCAACACTGTATGGTGAAGTTGGAGTGTCCTCTCCAGTGCACGAAGCCTGGGTAAAGAAGGTATGGAGGATAGGCGGTTACCCATGCAGCAAATCCCCCCTCTCCATTGGACCATTCCAGCGACCCAGACCAGTCACAGGCAAAAGGCCAAACTTTGGTTCTTCAGAGCAACCCCCCTGCCTCCAGTTGGCCAGCAGTTGTCACAGGGTGGGGCAAGTGCCTTTCCCTTTAAGATGGATTAAGTTGGGTGTTTGCTGCCCAGGTGTAGTGCATCAGTAATTTAGAGAATAAAACCTGGGCCTGAAAGCACATGCAGCAGGAGGAAGGGAGCTGAGGGTTAACAGCTTTTATACTGAAAATGCTGAGAGACCTGCATGATGGTAATTTTAGCCTCTTTTTAGTTTCTTGTTTTTAGCTACTGTAATGTATGTAAATATGTCTTTTGGAGTAATTGAGACTCCCTTAAAATAAAAATCTTTTACATGAAAAATTGGGTGCAATTATTGACCAAGGAATTGCATGTTAATAGGACCTGGGGCTTGGATAAAAAAGGATAAAAATAGGATCTTGGATAAAAATAGGATCTGGGGCTAAATAAAAAACCATTGTTCTTGGGGGTTTGTGGAGGATGGTGTAAGATTGGAGGAGGGTTAAGTCCTGGTTGGCTTGGGAATCTCCCCTGGTCCTTCCCTACCCCAAGGGTGATGTTTGTGCAGCAGAGTTTGTGCTTGTAGCACCATCAGGATGGGGCACCCCAATTGGCAAGTCCTTGGAGGAGGGAAACTCACTGGTGCCCTGCAGTGCCACAGCCTTCCTCCCCATAACGGCCCTTAGTTGGTGGGGCTTCTCCTAAGAGTTGCCAGAGTGAAGTCTTGCCCGGCTCCCAGGAATGCCAGCCAGGAGTGTGATTAGACTGCACACAGTGCCTTGGGGGAACAAGGGCGCTTCTAACACCAGTGTGTTGCCTCCAGCCTCAGGCCGCTCCCAGAAGGCACTTGTCCAACAGGAAAGAAGCAGCGAGGAGTTGCATGGGACCAAAGTGTCCCCTCAACCTGCTTATTCAAAGCGCTTTGCTGAACGGCTGGGCTCAGGACTACAGAAAAGCCACTCCCCGTGTAGGGGAGATGCTGCTGCCGAAACACAGGCTACATCTCCTGCATTCCAAATTGCCACAAAAGACAGGGACACAAAGACAGGGACATGAGCTCAGTGGGCCTCCTGACCAGCCGTCATCGTCCAGCGTGGGCTGCAGCTTGACTAGCACTACAGATAAAATCTCAGCAGGCTGCAGAAATTTGCTGACTGCTTCCCCCAGGTAAGAACATAAGAACAGCCCCACTGGATCAGGCCAGAGGCCCATCTAGTCCAGCTTCCTGTATCTCACAGCGGCCAATTAATGCCTCAGGGAGCACTCAAGACCACAAGAGACCTGCATCCTGGTGCCCTTCCGTGCATCTGACATAACCCATTTCTAAAATCAGGAGGTTGCGCATACACATCATGGCTTGTACCCCGTAATGGATTTTTCCTCCAGAAACTTGTCCAATCCCCTTTTAAAGGCGTCCAGGCTAGACGCCAGCACCACATCCTGTGGCAAGGAGTTCCACAGACCGACCACACGCTGAGTAAAGAAATATTTTCTTTTGTCTGTTCTAACTCTCCCAACACTCAATTTTAGTGGATGTCCCCTGGTTCTGGTGTTATGTGAGAGTGTAAAGAGCATCTCCCTATCCACTCTGTCCATCCCCTGCATAATTTTGTATGTCTCAATGATGTCCCCCCTCAAGCGTCTCTTTTCTAGGCTGAAGAGGCCCAAACGCCATAGCCTTTCCTTGTAAGGAAGGTGCCCCAGCCCCGCAATCACCTTCGTCATTCTCAGAGGGCACGGATTGAAACCCGAGTGCTGGAAAAGCTGCCTGACTGAGGAGAATGTGAAACTCTGGCAAGTCTTGTGGCCTGCTCTGTGTCTTTCAGCAGAAGCTGCATCACCTGGCAAATGGGAGCCTGGCAAAGCCTTGGAAGACGTCTCTGAGGCTTCCCTTTCTCTTTGCCCAGAGGTCTAACTGTGGGGCTGCACCTTTTTGCCCTTCCCCTTGGGGATGAGAAGTCTCCCTCTTCTCATCCTTGCCTGATGAGCCGGGCAAAAGCCACGCCTGGCTGCTCAAAGTGCTGCTCAGATGGACCAACGTATCCTGCAGTGAGCCACTGTGTTCGCTTTTGCAACAACAGCAGTGCTCATCTCATGGGGAGCAGACTCCTTTAACAACTCAAAGGATGCCACATCCTTCTGGTTCTTTCCCAGCATACATGTTGATTTTTGTTGGTGCTGCGTGGTGGGAAACTGGACTCACTGGACCAACTCTGTCTTCCACTTGCTCTAGGAGTACCGACTTGCCAGCCTCCAGCTGTTCAAGGACTATGAGGAAGTCCGCAGCCTCTGTTGGCAAGAGCCCAAATTCAGATGCCTGAGACCCCCCCACCCAGGTGCTATTCTTGGGTCTTCTGGGCTCTTCCCTGTCCTTTCTCCAGAGTGACCATCTTGTGCCCCTGAGTCTCCAGGCTCCTCCAGGCCCTTTGCGCCCAGTCAGTGGTCATGAAAGCACCTGAGGTGCTCTGGCCCGCAGGCCAATGAAAATGCCCAGGATGGCGCTTGCAGGCTGGCAGTGAAGAAGAGCCGCTTCAGCTGCCAGAGCCATACCCGTGAGCCTGACCTTGGCAGCTTGATCTGCTCTGGCTCCGCACTTCCAGTGGCCTCCCGAGCACCACTCCTGCTGGCTCCATCTGACTGTGGCCAGTAGCTCCACATCCTTTGTGCAAGCTGAGGGCATGAGCAGACACACCTCTGCCTGAGTCCATTTCCAGGAAATCATTTCAGGAGATCAGACACGGAGGAACTGGGAGCCTTTCAATGGGGGTCCCTCTGACCTAAATTGTTCTCCGTGGTTTTGTCCCCAACTTCTCTGTGCAGAAGGTGATCCCCATGGCCAAACTAACTGCACCATGCAGACAATCCAAGGAAATCAGCCTCCAACTTCAAAGGGCTTCTTGGTGTACGTTTGGTTTCTGCTGAGGTTATGCTGACATTTCCTGACAACAATATCTGGCTAAAAGATAGCAAGGCAACAGCCTTCCTGAAAGTGTCCTTGTAATTTCATGCTACAGCACGTTGTGAAATCAAGCCTGTTTGTCACATTTTGAAAGCCGGCGGGCTCTTCTCATCCATCCTGGGGTTACGTGGTCCAGATCTTATTTCGTTTACCTTCTGTTGAATTCAAGGCATGCAGGGAATGCACACAGGGACATCACAGGTCCTTGGAGCTGGGCATCTGTCTGGTAACCCCACGGCCAGGCCAGAGACATACCTGCAGGAAGGCCTGTCAGAATGAAGGCACAGACTTGGTAGGTGCAGTACAAAATCAACATAATCTTGACATTCACCAGGACGTGCCTGTTGCTCCACAAGGCCCACCTGTCTGGTTAACACAAACACCTTCTTCCCCTCTCTTCAGGTTGGGAGTCGAATCTGGAGCACAGGCTGGTCATGGTCCACCCACAGCAAACCTGGCTGGAGTAAGCTGGTGCCTGGGGTGGGTTTCCCTAGTGCCAGGGTGTCTAATGGTGTGGGTTTGCGACTCCTGAGATGGTTCCACTAGGTCTGGCCTCACCTCCTCTGGCCAGTTAGTGCTGGTGAATGGGGCTTCTCTCCCCTGGGTGGGAGTTTCTTGTGGTCCATGTCCTGGGACCTGGGCAGCTTCCACGCCCCTTCGGGAGTGAGTAAGGGTGGTGTAAGTCCCAGAAAAGGGCTGGCCTCCACTATCTGCGCAGCAGCAATGGAAAGGTAATGCTCCTCACACCAGAATGGTTTCTCAGAACTTCTCCACCCTCTGGAGTGGAGAAGAGAGGGGTGGTGAGGTCACATGTGACAAATCACCAGCATCGCCAACCACAGATATCATTAGCATTTGCATCTCAGACATTCTGGATCAGAAAGAGTTGAGATTTCTGAAAACAAGTGGTGGTGCCCAGGCCTCCCCCAGGGTAGAACAAACGGGGTTTCTTCTTTTAGCCTTTAGTGGTGATTTATATTTTATAGATCTTTTTTCCCCTCAAGGAAGTTGACATGTTAGTTTTAACAGAATATTTTGCAAAAATTAATAGCAAAGGCAAAAATTAATAGCAAAGGTAAAACTTAAAAACAAAAACAAAAAACAAAAATATAAGAACTTAAGAACAGCCCCACTGAATCAGGCCACAGGCTCCTGGGGCAGGAGGTCTGGTCTAGAGGGTAGAGCCTCCATTTGCCTGAAGATTAACATCCACAAGGTCGCCAGTTCGAGGCCACCGGCACCGTGCGACCTTGAAGCAGCCGGCAAGCTGCAGCTGAGCTGTTCCATCTGCTCGGAGCGTGGGAGGATGGAGGCCAGAATGTTAAAACCAGATCGGAGTGTAACATCTTGAATGTGGTGGTTCTTGAAAGAGAGAACCTTCTTTCAATTTGTAAAAATCCCTGCGTGGATTTAATAAGCCTGCCTGTGTAAACCGCCTTGAATAAAGTCTTGAATAAAGACCAAGAAAGGCGGTATATAAATACTGTATATTATTATTATTATTATCTAGTCCAGCTTCCTGTATCTCACAGCGGCCCACTAAATGCCCCAGGGAGCACACCTGATAACAAGAGACCTCATTCTGTTGCCCTCAGGAGGTTGCACATACATATCATGGCTTGTAACCCGTAATGGATTTTTCTTCCAGAAACTTTCCAATCTGTTTTTAAAGGAATCCAGGCCAAATGCCATCACCACATCCTGTGGCAAGGAGTTCCACAGAGCAACCACACGCCGAGTAAAGAAATATTTTCTTTTGTCTGTCCCAACCCTCCCAACAGTCAATTTTAGTGGATGTCCTCTGGTTCTGGTGTTATCTCCCTATCCACTCTGTCCATCCCCTGCATAATTTTGTATGCCTCAATCATGTCCCCCCTCAGGCGTCTCTTTTCTAGGCTGAAGAGGCCCAAACGCCGTAGCCTTTCCTCATAAGGAAGGTGCCCCAGCCCGTAATCATCTTAGTCGCTCTCTTTTGCACCTTTTCCATTTCCACTATGTCTTTTTTGAGATGCGGCGACCAGAACTGGACACTAAACTCCAGGTGTGGCCTTACCATAGATTTGTACAACGGCATTATAATATTAGCCGTTTTGTTCTCAATACCTTTCCTAATGATCCCAAGCATAGAATTGGCCTTCTTCACTGCCGCCGCACATTGGGTCGACACTTTCATCGACCTGTCCACCACCACCCCAAGATCTCTCTCCTGATCTGTCACAGACAGCTCAGAACCCATCAGCCTATATGTGAAGTTTTGATTTTTTGCCCCAATGTGCATGACTTTACACTTACTGACATTGAAGCGCATCTGCCATTTTGCTGCCCATTCTGCCAGTCTGGAGAGATCCTTCTGGAGCTCCTCACAATCATTGCTGGTCTTCACCACTCGGAAAAGTTTGGTGCCGTCGGCAAACTTAGCCACCTCACTGCTCAACCCTGTCTCCAGGTCATTTATGAAGAGGTTGAAAAGCACCGGTCCCAGGACAGATCCTTGGGGCACACCGCTTTTCACCTCTCTCCACTGTGAAAATTGCCCATTGACACCCACTCTCTGCTTCCTGGTCTCCAACCAGGTCTCAGACCAGGAGAGGACCTGCCCTCGAATTCCCTGACTGTGGAGTTTTTTCAGTGCCACCATTAACTCAGAGATGGAGGCAGTAGCATAGCTGGGGGGGGGAAACAGTACGTAATGCAGGCACTGCAATTCCCCATGGAAGTGGCTCCTCCCCCTTGCCATTTCGGAGCAGCGATGGCAATGTGGAGGAGATGCCGTTTGGTTGGCGAGCGCCTGCACATTGCTGTTGCTGCCCAGGATGGGTCCAACAGTGAGTGGGAGGGGCTGCTTACATGGGGACTCGCGGTGCCTGCAGTACTTACCGTTTTGCCCCCTCTCCATCTAGCTACACTACTGGGAGGAGGACTGGAACTGCAGAGCCATGGGAATTGAGCTGTGCTTGGGGGGGGGGCGTGCATGAAGGGGAAGCGCATGAAGGGGAGGACCTCCGAGCCCTGTGTGTCTGGTCTGGTCTCTGACTTCGGCTGGGAAGGGTCTGCAGTGATGAGCCAGGGCTGCTCTTCTTCTCAGCAACCAGCTCCACCTTTGCTAATCCGGCACGCTGGAGAAGCAGATTCCAAAGCTGACACGTACAGGCCATTACACATGAGAGTGCCGCTGCTGGGCCATTGATCACATCGGCTCACCCAGTGCAATGGAATCTTAATGCAGCAACATCCTGTTTGCAGGGAAGTTTGTACGGAGGAGCCTGGCAGCTGTCCCTTGGAGTCCTCAGGGCAAAATCCCGCAGGAAGTTCTTCTGCACAGTCCGCTGAAAGCCCCATGTATTGCAGTGCAGCTTGTGCGGCAGGCTGGAGCAACCTCAGTGTCTGCCCTGTGGCTTTTCTAGAGATGAATCACTTCTGCTGCCCAAACTTTCTGCCAGTTCTGTGCCGGGCGGGCCTTTGCAACCTCCCTGAGGCAGCCTCGCCTCTTCCCGTCTCTTTGGTGGAGGGAGAATATAAAAAATAATAATAATAATAAAACTTTATTTTTTATCCCGCCCTTCTCCCTAACGGGACCCATTATTTGGTCTTTGGAGTCCTCAGCATTAGGGACGGGCAACGGTGGGGCTGCAACACTCATCAAAAACCTTCTCATTGATTAAGGGCCCAATCCTGCCCTCCCACACCACAAGCAGAGCACATGCTGTGTGCTGCGCAGCAGAGACTAGATGGCCCTGGAGAGGTAAGTAAAACTTTTTGATTTTTGAAAAGGTGTCTCAGAGGGCGAGTCCAGGTTGGGAAGGGGAGATCCTGCCCCTCCCACTCCCAGCCTGGGCTGCTGCTTGCCCAGTTCCCCCTAATCCACCCCAAACCACCCCCAACCGTTCTTGCCACTGAACTAGGTGCTTCAGAGGAGGGGGGGCTCCGCAGACTGGTGGTTTGCCTCAGACTGTTTGCCCCACAGAGTGGGGGGGAGACTTCTGCACCTCATTCCAGGACTTGTGGTGGTGGATCGTGAGATGAAGGCCCTGACAGGATAGTGCCATAAGATCTCTCCACTGGGCAACACTTTTCTTTATCAGACGTTCACGATGTTCACTGAACCTAGAAAAAGGGGGGTGGAAGGCAGCTCTATAGAGAGGGCCGCCTCCTTCACCCCCCCCCCCCACTGGGAGGAGAAGCAGCCCCCCTGCTCTGAACTCCATGTCATTGCTAAGTGGTTCATCAAGTGTGTTGCTCTCCAGGCAGCTCATAATACTCTTTATGTAGCAGGATCATGTCCTCATCACTGCCATTCCCTCAAAATGAAGTCTGCCTGAAAGGAAGTCTTGCTGTCAATTACCGTCTCCCACATCTGGGAGTTCGCGCAAGAGGCCTGTGCTGCGATTATCCTGACCAGGAGCGTCCTCTGCCTCGATTCATGACTGGAGCTTTCAGTGGAGCCTTTGTGTTGTGCCCTCTAAGGAGCCAGAGCCACCCCAGGGGCAGAGAAGGCCTTCCCACTGGACACATGGACAACGAAAGGTTTTTCCCCGTGAGGACGAGGTTACTGAGGGGTACGAGTGCTACTTCATGCAGATTGAACTGACAGCAGTGCGCTTCTGTGCACGTCTCCTCAAAAGAAAGCCCCACTGAGTTTAATGGGCCATCCTCCCAAGGAACTCCCAAGGCGCTTGCCTGTGCAGTTGGGCCTAGAGGTGAGTGCTGAAGACAATCCCGTATTTGCAGTCCCTTCACCAGTACGGGGGGGGGGGGGTCTCCAGCAATCACGCTCATTGGCAGCCAACACCCACAAGGCATTTCATGAGGTCGGTCAGGCAGGGAAACCAGCAGTCACTTGGGGCAGGAAATAAGAAGAGGTTTGCTGAGGGTGTGGACGAAGAAGACTTCCATGGTTGCCAACTCAGAGGAACCGCCAGCCCTTCTGTTCCGGCGCTCTCCTTGCATGGCCTGCAGTGCCAGGAGCCCCAGAGCTCCAGTTTGTGTGTTTTTTCTGCTGCAGTTGATCTTTGGGTCCTGGCCACAGCCCTCTGGCAGTCTCTGATTTTCAGCCAGCCAGCCCCCTTATTCTAGTGGGGGTCACAGCAGGGGCCATTGTGAAATGTCCTCCCCTGCTCAGCACCCCACAGCAGTGAGCCATTGTCCCATCCACCCCCTGGCCTGAGACATGCTCTGTGCAAGTCTGAGCTTGGCCCGTCCTTGACTTGGCTCTCCTTCTGGCTACTCAGCCTCGAGTTGCTCCCCTGCGTGCTCCGGGATCCTGCTTGCCAACCAGAGGGGCTGCTTGACATTCCTCTGGAAGCCAGTGCTGCCCCAGCAATCAATGAGAGCTTGTTTTACACGGCCCTGCTTCTGCCTGGCGCTCAAGCCATTGATCTTGTCAAACAAGACTGTGCACTGCCTACAGATTCCTTTTTGCTTTCTTTCCCCAGCCTTGATTTGGGAAGAACCCTTGTGCGGCAGCTTGAAGAGAGCTGACCTGCGCACTGCGCTGCACTGCAGTGAGAGTCTTTGCTCCCACCCAGGGGACATGCCAGCTGAGGCACTCACTGCACCTACTAGGCAATGCAGGAGCACATCACCCCCAGGAACAAATGCCCAGAACACATCCCTTTGGCTTTGGGCAGGGCCTGTCCTCATCGAGCTGTAGCACTGCTTGTGTGGAATGCAGTGGGTGGCGGGACGAGTGAGCCCCGCTCTCCTGGCTAGGGAGGAAGCACTTGCTCCCATTTCCCAGGCCTGCAATTTGAAGGAGGCCAAAGTCCCACAGCCAGGGATGGGCAAAGCCAGGGCGGCTTGACTCAAGTCAAATCACAAGTCTCCGCCCCCATGACCTGACTCAAAAACGAGTCGTAACGGGTGGACTTTTTGAGTTGCCCAGAGCGGTTTTGTGACTCAAGAAGATGTGAGTCATGAGTATTTCCCTTTAAAATGCCAGTTGTGGCTCTGCGGGAAAAAACTGAAGATCCTGCCAGGGTGTGTGTGTGTGTGTGTGTGTGTGCGTGTGTAGGAGTTCTCCTTTAATACTCCCCTGCTGTCCCCATCCCATCTGTAAACAAGGCAGGAGGGAGTGGGACGGACTGTGAGGGAGGGGACAGAAGTGGGAAGAGGGTCACACGCAGCAGCTGGGAGGCTTATCAGTATGACCCAATCCTTTGCCATTCTACTCAGAAGTAGTCCCATTTCTGCCAGTCGTTTAATGTGGCTTCCTCCTCCCAAGCAACAGCAGAGTTCACAGGAGCCATGAGGTTGGAAAGTGGGGTTTCTACCAACCGCCTCTCCCCAGCTTCCCCACCTCCTCCCCATCCCTGAGCTTCTCCAGCCAATTCTAAGGCAAGAACCCCCTTGGGCTCTTCCTGCTGCCCTCCCCATCCAAAGGAAAAAATCAGACCTCCCGTCCTTCAATGAATGACCTTTGGTTCCTTGAGAGATGGCCCAGAGAGGCTGCTCAATGAAAAAGCAAAACATTAACCCTTTCCTTCCTCCTGGCTGGAACTTCCCTGCTGCTCACCCGGTCTGAATGACGGCCCCACAAGGTCTTTCATGTCACAAAAAAAATAAGCAAGGACACCTAGACACAGACAGACTCGAGTTGGCATGAGTGGGGACCGACTGCCAAGTCAGGGGCCTCAGACTCGAGTCAACGCCAGAGTCATCGACACACGTGACTCGAATGCACGAGTCAGTGAAAAAGGTATGTTTTTGCGACTCGGACTCATCTGACTCACGTTCCTATCCCTGCCTACAGCTAGCAAAGCCTTTCATGAGAAGTTACACGAGCCGTGGTGCCATTCTTGCCTGAGCTCCCTGGAGCCATGTCCAGAGGGAGAGGTGATGCTTGCCAGCAGGGCAGCCCATGGGAAGTTACGCTTGCTGGGCGGCTAAATGCGGCATGCCTGAGGGCTCAGGCTCATTGGGGGCCCACCTGGTTGGCCTGACCCCTGAGCACTCAGCATGGTGGCAGTGGCAGCATCCAGTGCACCATTGGGGGCTCCAGAGAAGGACGCCCACCCCCAAGATCCAGCACTTATGATTCACTTGCCTCCACGACCAAGACTCTGTGCATCACCCTTGGCCAAGGCTGCCGAGAGAGCCTCCTGCTCTATAGCGCTTTCTGCCCTGGGCAGCACAACCCCATCCAGGGCTTATGCTGATAGATCTCGTGACCTGTTTGGAGGGCTGTGGCCACCTGGGCAAATGGTCGGAGGCTGAGCCTCTCCACCCTGCGCTGCCCTCCTAAGTCAGTGGGGAGTGGAAAGGGAGAAGGATCATGGGCAATTCAGTGGGGGGCCCCAGCCAAGGCTGGGAATGGTAGGGGGAGAATGCCGGTGGCAGTGACACAAACCAAGATCCTGCCCCTTTAACCAGCCCAAACCTTCCTCCAGGAGTTTCCTCGGATTGATGCCAGTGAAACAGCAGGTGTAAGTATGAGGAGATCTATTGGAAGTCAGGCAGCTTATGGGGATGTGAGTGGAAAAGATTTCACATACCTCTCCTGCACCGCCTGGTCGCCCCTCCCCCACCGCATGCACTGCATGCTCCGTTAGTGCAGCTGCATCACGCAGGCTGGCAGAGGGTAGAATTGGGCCCAAAGACTGCTGCCTTATACAACTCACAGCCAATGAATGGAGTGGGTGCACTTCTGAGCCTGCTTTCTTCTGAGGCCTCATCTGCACAACCACCTCTATGAACACATCTTGGGTCTTGTGGACATGCGGCATCCTTTGGAGAGGGGGTGACATTGTGGGTCCTTCTGGGTGGATCCAAAGAAGAAAAAGTGCACAGCCCGACCGTGACATTTCAGGCGCTCTTCTGCCTGGGCCAATCAGGAATCTTGATTCTCGTGGGGGGGGGGCATTCTCCCATCAGCAGTGGTTGTGTAAAAAGCAGAGGGAAGCCAGAATTTTTTTTGGGGGGGGGGATCTGGTGGGGGATCAGAATAGGCATGTCTGTGGGGTATGGAATCCTGTGATGGGGGCGCTGCCCCCTGCTATTTGACAGAGTCGGCAGTGCTGAACCTCTTCCCCACCAGCCTTGCCCCAGAGCCTTGCTGCAGCCTCAGTCCTGGTGCATCCTGGTGGTGGCTGCGGGGAAGAGCCCCAGGGCTTTCAGCACCACCACTGCCTACTGCAGCAAAATAAGGCCAAAGGAGCTAATGCAACTGCCACTAGGACCGGCCAGCAGCCAGCCGCTCTTCCTGCATTCTCAGAGGACTTTGCACCCTACCCCCAAGGGGCAGAGTTGCCCTGACCGGAGGAAATGGGGAAAGGGGGAGTTTGAACTGGCAGCCGTTTAGCACCCCCTGGGGCAAGACCCCAGCAACTAGGGTCGCTCCTCTGAAGAGAAGCTTCATGGGCTCAGAGTGGTGGGACTGCCACAGAGTCGCTGGCTGGCCAGGAGGGAGACCACCGCTGGCATCTCCTGCCAAAAAGGAATCAGTGGCACCCCCAGAGCCGCTGCTGATTGGAGCACCGCTGAGTGGGGAGGCCCAGGTGGGTGTCAGTCACGCCTCCTCAGCTGCTGTGCCACTGACGGGTTGGGGCAAGGCCCTGCTCCAGAAGCCGACGTGCTCACAGCTTCCCATATCTATCTCTCTTGCCAGAAGAATCACGAGGACAGAGGCAGCCGGGCCAGTTGTGGCAGCCGGGACTGGAGGCGGAGAAGGCAACTTGCACGGAAAGGGTTCTGAGAAGGGCAGTCACAGGGGAAGGCCTTCTTCCCCACTGCTGCAGCAGGAAAACAGAGCAGAGGCCGCGAAATGGGCTCAGAGGGAACCAGGCCAAAGCAGGTCCTAGACCAGAGTCCCAGAGCCATTCCCTTTGCACAGGTGCCTGAGAGCTCACAAAGCGGGAGGCCGAGGGAGGCCGGAGGCCAGGCAGGGATGTGCCCCGTCGGGACACAGAGGACAAGAGTCAAGGTCTGAGCCAGGAAGCCTCTGAGGCATCACCCCCTGGACAATACTCTCTCTGCCCCCCCCCCCGTCCTGCAGGCAGAGTTGTGCCTACTTTCCAAGAAAAAAATGAACTCCTTTTGTGTAAACTGCTCCAGAGCCAAGCCAGACTCCTCCAATCCTGGGGGTGGGGTGTGGGGGAAGGTGTCTGCTCCCTGCCTTCTTGCTTAGTGAGCCAGATTCATTCCTGGGGCAGGGCCTAAGGCACTTGGCTCAGCTGCCAGACGCACCTCCCAGGGTAGGGAGTTCAAAGGTCAAGCAGCCATGCTGGCTGCCCCACAGCCATCCTAGGCAGGGATCAGCTAGGCCAGTCTTGGACCCTGGCCCATCGGAGGCCTTGCCTGGCTGCCCCAGGCCCTGCACCCTCACCGCCCCAGCAGGCACCAGCATGGAAGAAGGGTGGGCACCGGGATTTGCCTAGGGCACCCAGCAGCCTGGCACCCACACAGGGCTGGTCTCACCTTGAGCCCACCACCCCCTGGACCCCATCAGCACTCCAAACATTGCTGGGGGGGTTTCATTCCCATTGACACAGCGAGAGGACTCAGGGAAGTGTTGCTGGCCAGGCTCCCAAGAGAACAGCAGCCTGGGTCGCTCCAAGATGCAGAGGCTGCACTCGGGTGTATTTATCAGTTGATACTGAAATATCCCCGTATTTGCATCTCTTTGCTGCTCTGGTGTTTCCATAGCCCTAATTAAGATTACTCAGTACTTTCCCAAAGCCCAGTCGAGCCGGAGCTCGCCGTGAAAACTGTGACTTATGCGCTAATGAATCCTGATGTTGGACCAGTTTGTCCTTTCCCTAATGAGTCTCCCATGGTAAGGTTTCAACAGATCCCCACCACTCTTCAGTTCAGCTGAGCTGCAAATTAGATGCACACACCTCTGAAGCAACCATCCCAGCCCCACCCCCATGTCCTTATGGGAAAGCCCCCCTCGCGTGCTGGAGCAGCCACATCAAAAAGGCATGCACTGTGGGAGGGGTGCATGCTCCAGTGGGAGGGGCAGCAGACCTGGAGGCTTTGGAGGAGCCCCTTTTCCTTCCATAGGCCTCCCACTTGCAGCAGATCTCCTTAGACCCACACCAGCTCTGTAGGTGATGCTTGTCCAAGGAGAGGAGTGGGGAGGCTGCTGCCAGAGGGGATAGGATCCAGCATCCACCCCCTCCCACCGCTTCCCTACCCCCGTTCCTCCCCCTCCCAGCCCACCCTTCTGCCCCTCCTGCCTCGCACATTAGTTTACTTGCTCTGGTGGGCCTCCAGTGGCGCATGTGGGAAGGCTCTAGGCTGCCAGAGGGCACTTTTTGGCTGCCATCAGGGCAGCCTGATAGGATTGGGCTGCCTGACATATTGCCTTGTTTTGTTTTGATTCCTTCTCCTGATTACACGGGCCTACAAAACTGAGGCTCTGAAAAGTTTTTCCCAAACTTTTTGGTGGTTTGACATGAATTTGGGGTACCAATTCCAAAAAAGGCATCCGTTTTGCCCTATCACGTCTCGTTTTGGAGATCTAGTATGGCCGCATTAGTGAATGGTTCAAGCAGCTTCCTCATGACAGGCGGATAGGATTGCGCCCAAAGGCACACAGACAAAGACACCAACTGCTGAGCTGGCCGAGCAAGAAGCAGACTTTACGCCGGTCGTGCAGCTTCTTTCTGTGCAAAGTTCTCTGCGAAGCAGCTGCGCGTGTTGCAACGCCAGTGTCCAGGTGCTGGAGGAACCTCTTCACAGGCCTGCATTGGGTTGCTTCTTGTGCCCCCTGCTACCGTGAAGCTCCTTAACAGGTCCAAATCTGAACTGAGCTGGGCCCCAGTGCAGAGCCAGGAGCCCCACCCAAGGCCCCCCACCTTGACACTCCCACCAGCGCCAGCTTCACCCAGAGCAGAGCTCTCTTCGCTACCTGGCTTGCCTGCGGCAGAGGCCTTCATGAAAACCGACAAGGAGGGTTCACAGTCAGTCTCGCTCTGGGGGCACCTCCTCTGCTGGGCCTCCTTTGCTGCCAGGCTGATTGTGAGTTGCGAGGCCCTTGTCGTGCCAGTAATTGCTTTCCCAGAATGCATCTCCTCCTCCCTCCTCCCCAGAAAGTGCTTCACTGTCCCAGCTGCAGTTGGCTTAATCCCAGAAGAAGCCCAGAGATGTTTTGCTGCCAAAACTCCTGACACCCGAGTCTCAGAAAGAAAAATAACTGGACTGACCTGCCGGGCAAGGTGGGCTGCAGCAGCTCCCCATCACCAAAGCTTCTGGCTCATCATGGCTAACTTGTGTTGATTCAGGGTGAGGAGGAGGAGGCCAAGCGCAGGGTGCAGCGCAAGGACCTGCGGTGCTCGAGTGGCTCTTTTGCCTCTCCAAGGTGGGAATGGGGGATGCTTTGGCGTGAGCAGCCACCGAAAGCACCTCCTAGGAGGCAACATTCTCTCCAAGAGTAGACCTCACACAAGCTGCAAACGTGCCCTTCAGTCTTGCGCTGACTGCAGCTCCAAGTTCCCCACATGGCTGCACTCTCTTCAGCAAGAATGACCCAAGGCACGGTGAAGGGTGCCCATTTGCCACCCTCATGACTGCCACAAGGTGGTTGGAGGCTGCGCACAGTTCATGCAACCCTGGGCATGCCTGCTGTCTCAGAAGGACATCCTGTAACGTGCATGAAGCTGCAGCCAAAGATCCAGGCTGTGGCTGCACGGCTGACGCCTGCACCTTTGATGCAACAAAAATCAGTTCTGCATGGAGGAGGGGGTGCACCTGGGGACACAGCAGGGGGTGGGGTGCGTTAACCCTTGGCTCCACCTCCACCCCAGCCACTGTCCAGATCAGAGCCCTGCACCTCCTGTTCACATTAGAGAAACGATGTGTTGGAGCCTCAGTTGTATCACTGGCACGTCAACCAATACAGCCAGAAAGCCCAAAACCCGTCTGCACCAAGCACCTGTCATGTCCTGTTGACATGAGTTTAAAATCTTTGCAGGTGAAGGTCAAACTCTGACTTCCAGGGAAGCACAAAGATTGGAAAGAAAGAAAGAAAGAAAGAAAGAAAGAAAGAAAGAAAGAAAGAAAGAAAGAAAGAAGACTCAGTGGAGGACACTTATTCATTGCCATTGACTGTCCAGAGTCCTCTTCCACAGACGGAGCCTTTTCACTGGGTCGGTCTCATTGATGCTGCCTCGAGAACCATCAATCAGTTTCACTCCCACCTCTTTGTTGGGCTGCCCGTGAAGAGAGTGGAACTGGGGAGTGCGCATGGCTTTTTTGCTATATATGTTTTAAAAATTTTCACCCCAGATTGCTTAGTCTCCAATACCTCCAATAAGACAGGAAATAGAACAACCAGCTAAAGGAGATCAAAATCCTTCAGTCAAGATGGAAAAAAGATAAAAGTTTGTCAAGCTGTGACCTCTTCTTCGGAGACCAGACTCACAGCCAATCTAACTCTCCACCGCTCAACACCTGGCGACGAAGCCTGTCTCAGATAAAAGGGGTCCTATTAGAAAACAATCCTCTCTCGGTGGGTTTTTCCCAGCAGGCGCAAACCAACATGGACCAATTTACCAGTTCCCGTTTCTGTATTGTGGCCTTCCTTGAACATATTTGTTTGTTTACATGCCCCTCTTCACACTAATGAGTTTTTGCCGAATTCATCAATGCCAGAGCTCTCCTGGCACATCCTTCCAGATTACTCGCCATTGTTAATTGTCTTCTCTCCTCCCCCTCCCCCCACGCTTACATATTTTCCAGGAAGGCAAGTGATTTTCAAGATAGATGATCTCTGCTTTCCATTATATCTGACAATCAAGCCATCCTTTTTCCATGCAAGAGAGAAACACTGAATCTGAACATCAAGAAAGAGTCATAAATTATGTACACCCCATTCACGTGTGATTTACTCAGCATCAGAAATGCAGATCTTGCAACCGACAGTGTGGTGAGTGGAGGAACCGGCCACCGTTTCCATTAGCCGTTAAGGAAAACATGGGCCAGGGGATCAATGAGCAGGAAGAATCTGGCCGTCCAAACCGAACTGGGCTTTACAACGCTGCAGCTCCACTGGGGCAAATGCACAGCTCACCACTTAGTGGCCATTACAGAACTGCCACCACAAATGGAACACGTGGGACAAGGAAGTTGAGTGTTGGGAGAGTCAGGACAGACAAAAGAAAATATTTCTTTACCCAGTGTGTCATTAGTTTGTGGAACTCTTTGCCACAAGAAGTAGTGATGGCATCTTGCCTGGATGCCTTTAAGAGGGGATTGGACACATTTCTGGAGGAAAAGTTCATTACGGGTTACAAGTCATGGTAGGTATGTGCAAGCTCTTGGTTTGAGAGGCAGGCTGCCTCTGATTGCCAGATGCAGGAGAGGGCACCAGGACTCAGGTGGTGTCTGTTGTCTTGTCTGCTCCCTGGGGCATTTGGTGGGCCACTGTGAGATACAGGAAGCTGGACTAGATGGGCCTTTGGCCTGATCCAGTGGGGCTCTTCTTATGTTCTTATGACTGTTTGTAAGTTGTAGGGTGGTCAGAGGAATGGGCAAGGAGAGGGAGTGTCTGGGCAGGGAGGGGGTGGGTGGGAGGCAGAGGGTAGGGGCAGACAGGTGGATCCCAGTGGCACTGGCTTGGGCGGTATCAGTAGCACCACCGCTACTGACATCCGCTCCCCTTCTGGAGCCTCAATCTGGTCCACTCAGACTTGTGTCAACAAAACCGCTGGCACAGGTTCACGCAGATTCTAATGGGGAGGAGAGGCCGACCCCCAGTCAAGAACATAAGAACAGCCCCGCTGGATCAGGCCAGAGGCCCATCTAGTCCAGCTTCCTGTATCTCACAGCGGCCCACCAAATGCCCAGGGAGCACCCCAGAAAACAGGCACAACCTGTGCCCTGGTGCCCGAGGAAACAGGCTTGTCCTTATCCAGAGGAGATCAGCCGGTGGCATAGCTGCATCGGAAGGGTTGAGACAGGATTGGGCTGTTGATAGTACAAAGACTGGGAAATGATTATCAACTGCTGTACAGGCAGAGCAAAGGGGAGATATGCCTGAGAGTTTGTATTGAATCAAGAGCACCCAATTCAGACAGTTCCAATTGCGGATCCCCCTTTCTACCAGGTGTTGCTCAGGGACAGCCTGCTTTTGAGTACGAGTTGCAGGGGATGAATGGTGGTGGGGAGGATCCTGCCTTCTCCCATTGGGGGCTTCCTGGGTGCACTGAGGGGCCACTGTGAGGAAATAGGATGCTGAACTCGATAGACCTCCCCTGTCACTTGGGCCGGGCCCTGGCGACCCGGATCTACTTGGAACAGGGGTCTCCTCAGTAGTAGGGGAGCGGAGAAAGTACTGCCTGGATCCAGCCCTCAGGCAGGTGGTCTCTCTGGGAGTAGGACCCATGCATGTCATATGGCTGGAAGGGGCGGGGCTGCTTGGCCAACTGCTGGGCTCAGAAGGAGCCCAGGAGCTGTAGGGAGAGGTCGCTCCTCCCTGGGCTCCTTCGTAGGGACATGGGCTGGGGGAAGGTTTGCCAGCCCCGAAACCTTACCGAGGCCTGTCCCTGGCCTGGAAGAGGCTCTTAGAGCCCCTTGGGATGATGGAGGTTCCTACTCATTGAGGACGACCTGCCCCAGGCAGGTTGTAAGGGTTGCTCGCCCCCCCAGCCACTGGAGGCTTCTCAAATTCCTGGACTTGGGAGGACTGGGAGCCAGCGCTCAGGAAGCAACAGGGGTGGCTGCTCCCCAGCCAGCCACTGGGCAATTGCCATCAGCACTAGGCTGGGGCTTCTCCCAAACTACCCCTAGTGGGGTCCCTGCAGACAACCCCACTGCCCGCAGGACGTGGAAGACAGCAAACCCCAGCACCTGCGAGGCTGAACAGGCTGGATCTTGGTGAACGGACTTTGCACTGGCTCCTGTGACATAACAGGGGCCAGATGCCTGTGAAAATTCTAACGAGAATAAACGTTAGTGCAGACCACTTCCAAAGCGTCCGCAACTTCTTCTGAAATGGTTAAGTCCAGGCACCCCCAATTCTTCCAGCAGCAAGCAGAGCCTTCCACGTAGGGGTCCTCCATGAATGTGACCCCCCTCCCTCGGCCTGATCCAGCAGGGCTCTTCTTGTGTCCTTGTCACCAAGCCATGAATGGTCTCTTCTGACCGGTCTGGTTCTGGACAACCAGCAAAGCAAGTCCAGCTTCTCAAACGTTTTGAGTGCATTTTTCCCTGTGTGATGCCAACACTTGGTACAGCGATATCCTCAGCTAGAGAGTGGAGCTCCCTCCGTTTCAAGCTCATAAATCTGCCACTTCCCCTGGGCAAAGCTCTTCCGCTGGTTAATTACTCTGATTGCTAACAAGCTGCATCTTACTTACCATTTGAGTTTTACTATTTCCTGCCACTGGCTGTTGGCTCTCAGAAGCCCCTGCTGCAACCTTGAGGAGGCAAACGGGAGTCTCTTTGAGGAGAGGAATGGAGATCTTGGTTGGCTGCCAAAGAGCTGGCTGTGGCACCAGCTTCTCTTCACCTGACACACAACTTTTCCCAGCATTTCTCCAGGATCTGAACTGTGCATGCATGTGCAGGCACATGTGTGTGGTGAAGGGTGAATGCCTGCAGGGCCTGTGACCCAGGTCAGAACACGTGTTCCCACTGACCAGGTGCAAAGAGGATATTGGTCCCAGAAGCAAATGTTTGCCAGGACTTGATGCAACTCCCCTCCCCACTTTGGCTATGGGGGTCAAATTCCACAGCAGTTGTGCCTGGCCTGGCCTTCCAATTTGTGCTTACAAGACAGTGCCTCATCACTGGGTCAGCCAGTCCTTGCAACAAACACAGCCACAAGAGGGTACAAGAAGAGGGTGGCTTTAAGAGTGGCCCTTCCTCACCAGCCCCATGGCCAACTCCAGCAGAGCCCTACAGACGCCATGGGCGGGCAGGCAGGCAGGAAGATGCTTGTCCCCAAATGCCCAGCTCACAATACCAAGAGATCCACAATGCCTGGCTTCAAAATCAGGCTTCTCTGGTTTAGGCTTCTCTCTGACCCTTGCTCAGGAAAGCTACCCGTCAGCAGCTACCGTCCTCCTCCTCAGAGACAAGATAAGCCAAGTACACAAAATGTGGGCCTCCAAAGAGGGACAGATGGCAATAAACAAACAGACCCCGAAAGGACTGGGGTCAAGTGGGGTGACTGATTACCAGACCTGGACATCCAGTATGCAAATACCCTGTCAATGCACATTGTACTGGGCTTCTGACCAAACATTCCAAACCGATAAGGAGGCTGATTTTGCTTGCTTGTTAATTTTCCAAGGATGTTTACTCCTCTCTCTTTGTGCCCCTCCTCTATTCAGAAGGCTCGATCAAAACCGTATCATTGTAACCCACTCTTGGCCCATCACCCTCTTTGTGGTGGTCCCGTTTGCAAACGTAGTAAAAGCTTTTCTTTTCAGAAGCCCTTTGAATTCTCCTGACCTGTTTGTTTGCCTCTCCGCCATCCACTGTATACTGCACCCATTCAGGAACATGCTCATCAAAGCCCTCCCCCCCCCCCAGGACTGGGCACAAAAGGAATGAAACTGCCCATCCTCTGCAAGGCGGTGTGTTGGAACTGGAGCCACCCAGCTGCGTCATGCGCTCACCACACCTCTACTCCCTTAGGCAACCAGGCCAGCCCCGTGGAAGAGCTTCTGTGCCTGTGTCACCTGGACCCCGACCAGGTGGCCAGGAGTTCCCTGGGCACAGGGGTCTCCTTGGGAGTCAAGGCCTACTCGGGAGTAAGCCCCTAGTGTCTGCAGGACACCTACACGGGAGTAGGGACAGGGAACAGCTGGGCCGGAAGGGTGGGGTTAGGCAGACCTGAGGTAAGCCTCATAAGGGAGCTGGAAGGGGAAGAGAGGGGTTGCTCCTCTCCGGAGGGGTGGAAGGCCAGAGGGAAGCCAGTGGGAGAAGGCGACCCAGGCCAAAGGGAAAGGAGAAAGGCCTCCATGGGAAGGGGGCTATGGGCATCTCTGGAGAGAGGAGGCCTGGGCAGAGACCTCCCTGCCCCCGGGCCTGCCCAGACCCAGAGAGCATACCCTGGAGAAAGGTGGTTGTCGAGACGGATGCTCGATGTCAACCACAACCCAGGGGGACTCATCGAGAAGGGAGCAAACAGCAAGGTACTGTGGGCCCTCCCAAGGCCAGCCAGCCTGACCCCAGACTGCCGGGGCCGGAGCTCGTGCTCGGTACCGACCCCAGGGCAGGGGCCTCCTCCCGCCACGGACGTTTCAGCCCGTCTGGGTCCTTCTCCTGCCTCTTTTCCCTGATGATCTTGGACGCTGGCCCTGCTCTCCTGCCTCCCCAGAAGCCGAGCAGGCAGTGCATGTGGCACCTTCCTCCCACCCTGGATTCGGTGCGTGGAGGAGTCCTGCTCCTTCGCTGGCTGTCCAGGCATCCCAGCCCTTCTCTCCCCCACGTCAGCCTCAAATGTGCACCTCGCCTGCCCTGCCCACTCCTGTCCCTGTCGCTGCCCTCCCTGCACCCCACTTTCCCTTTGCCGGTCCTGATCTGCCCTCCCCACCCCTCTTGCCTCTCCCACTGGGCTCGCCTGCTCCAGTGAGTGGCAGGAGGCGCACTGGAGTGGGCGGGACAGCACAGTGACGCGCTCTCAGAACACCTTTGTGACTGGAACTGAGTGCTGCACTGCAGTTCAGCACCAGTGCAGAAGGCACACTGCCAGTGGGGGGCACTTCTAGGACTGGGCCCTGAGCGGGACGGGCTCTCCAGAGGCTGAAGACGGGCAGAGGCTCCTCAGTACAGCCTGCTCCTGCACCTCAGCACCTCCAGAAGGCCTTCTGCTGCCAGCCAGGCTCAGACCTTCCCTCCTCCAGCCCAGCCACCTTTCAGTGTGGGGCTCCCCACTACTCTCAAGTATTCTGCTGCCCCCATTTTTGATCTGGGCTTTGAGGATCAGCTCTTCCTTCAGCTCTCAAAGGCTCTCAAAGGCTGGGGAAGCCAATAAGAAAAGCCCTCTTTTCACAACCATCTTTTTACAAGGTGGCAGAGCATCATCAAACACATAAGAACATAAGAACAGCCCCACTGGATCAGGCCATAGGCCCATCTAGTCCAGCTTCCTGTATCTCACAGCGGCCCACCAAATGCCTCAGGGAGCACACCACATAACAAGAGACCTGCAAGGCTTCCTGGGAATTGTAGTTTAAGAACATAAGAACAGCCCCACTGGATCAGGCCACAGGCCCATCTAGTCCAGCTTCCTGTATCTCACAGGGGCCCACCAAATGCCCCAGGGAGCACACCAGATAACAAGAGACCTGCAATGCCTCCTGGGAATTGTAGTTAAGAACATAAGAACAGCCCCACTGGATCAGGCCATAGGCCCATCTAGTCCGGCTTCCTGTATCTCACAGTGGCCCACCAAATGCCCCAGGGAGCACACCAGATAACAAGAGACCTGCAAGGCTTCCTGGGAATTGTAGTTTAAGAACATAAGAACAGCCCCACTGGATCAGGCCACAGGCCCATCTAGTCCGGCTTCCTGTATCTCACAGTGGCCCACCAAATGCCCCAGGGAGCACACCAGATAACAAGAGACCTGCAATGCCTCCTGGGAATTGTAGTTAAGAACATAAGAACAGCCCCACTGGATCAGGCCATAGGCCCATCTAGTCCGGCTTCCTGTATCTCACAGTGGCCCACCAAATGCCCCAGGGAGCACACCAGATAACAAGAGACCTGCAAGGCTTCCTGGGAATTGTAGTTAAGAACATAAGAACAGCCCCGCTGCATCCGGCCATAGGCCCATCTAGTCCAGCTTCCTGTATCTCACAGCGGCCCACCAAATGCCCCAGGGAGCACACCAGATAACAAGAGACCTGCAAGGCTTCCTGGGAATTGTAGTTAAGAACATAAGAACAGCCCCGCTGCATCCGGCCATAGGCCCATCTAGTCCAGCTTCCTGTATCTCACAGCAGCCCACCAAATGCCCCAGGGAGCACACCAGATAACAAGAGACCTGCAAGGCCTCCTGGGAATTGTAGTTAAGAACATAAGAACAGCCCCACTGGATCAGGCCATAGGCCCATCTAGTCCAGCTTCCTGTATCTCACAGCGGCCCAACAAATGCCCCAGGGAGCACACCAGATAACAAGAGACCTGCAAGGCCTCCTGGGAATTGTAGTTAAGAACATAAGAACAGCCCCACTGGATCAGGCCATAGGCCCATCTAGTCCAGCTTCCTGTATCTCACAGCGGCCCAACAAATGACGGATCAGGAGAGAGATCTTGGGGTGGTGGTGGACAGGTCGATGAAAGTGTCGACCCAATGTGCGGCGGCAGTGAAGAAGGCCAATTCTATGCTTGGGATCATTAGGAAGGGTATTGAGAACAAAACGGCTAATATTATAATGCCGTTGTACAAGTCTATGGTAAGGCCACACCGAACATAAGAACATAAGAACAGCCCCACTGGAGCAGGCCGTAGGCCCATCTAGTCCAGCTTCCTGTATCTCACAGCGGCCCACCAAATGCCCCAGGGAGCGCACCAGATAACAAGAGACTTGCAAGGCTTCCTGGGAATTGTAGTTAAGAACATAAGAACAGCCCCACTGGATCAGGCCTTAGGCCCATCTAGTCCAGCTTCCTGTATCTCACAGCGGCCCACCAAATGCCCCAGGGAGCACACCAGATAACAAGAGACCTGCAAGGCCTCCTGGGAATTGTAGTTAAGAACATAAGAACAGCCCCGCTGGAGCAGGCTATAGGCCCATCTAGTCCAGCTTCCTGTATCTCACAGCGGCCCACCAAATGCCCCAGGGAGCACACCAGACAACAAGAGACCTCATCCTGGTGCCCTCCCTTGCATCTGGCATTCTGACATAGCCCACATCCAAAATCAGGAGGTTGCGCATACACATCATGGCTTAATCCTATTTGTACGCATTAATGCTCCAGCATGTGTGTTTGGGAATTCCTGGAATCCAAACCATACGGGCCCCATCAGGTTCATCTTCCATTTGTTTTGAAAGTGAACATGTGTAGCCCTCTTGCCTCCCCTCCCCTCCCCTCCCCATGAAAGCAGGCTGAGGTGGGGGCTGAGTGTGCTTCCCGTGGGAGGAGATTCCACCAACCAGAGAAGAGTTCTTGCTTCAGATCAGCAGCTCCACGTGTGCTGTGCAAAGGCCTCCTTTGGGCGGATGCACTTCTCCGTATGGGAAGCATCCAGGATGAGACCACTGTGAACCGAACCCCAGTCCCAGACCCTGAGAACTCCACATGCAGGCCTGTCCTAGGGGTATGTTGGGTCCCCCCTTAATGTCCCAGTATTTGAACATTGATTAGCCCTGGAAAAAGCCTTTGCTGTCCCTCTTCCTTTCCCTGAAGCCTCCACCAACCAGCTCACATGGCATCCTGCTCCATGGAAGGGGCGGCTCCCCTGAGTCCAGGTGTCTTCAGCAGCCTTTGATCTTTCCCTGCTTCTCTGTTATCTTGCCCATCTCGATTGCACCGGCCTCTTTCCGAGAGAACATCCCGATGGAAGAGATACATGTAGTAAAACTAATTGAGACAAGAAAATGAATGAAAAAGTAATTAAATGCTTGTAGTTGGCCATGTTTACATTCCATCAGAGATTATCTTGGATGTTTCATTTGTGAACTGCAACAGGGGATGTTGATAGATATCTGTGCTGGATTTACTCTTGATAACGACTCTGCTTAGCCTTCCAAAGACAATCTAATTGGCAATGTTGAGGCATCAGTCAAGTCAGCTTCTTACAGCAGCAATGGGGAGAGCTCCTGAAGGTGACAGGTGGGCCGCACAACACCTGTGCCCCACCAGTCCTGGTAATGTAGCATGCAGCTCCCCTGGCTTCTGAAGGCAGAGGAAGATATCCCTCCCCCAACACGGGGCCGGACGGCCTCCACTATCTGCAGCAGGTGAACGGGTGCAGCTGCAGAGGGGTCCAGGCTCTAGGAGACTCACCCACTGGCATTCAAACTGTTCTCCATTCTCAAAGTGGGGTGTGTGCTGCAGAATGACATCAGGCAAACACACGAGAGCCACAGGCATCCCAGGAAGAAGCAGAGCCTCAGAGAGACAAGATACAAGCAGTCATCTAGGTGCAAACTAGTCTGGAGGCCACATTTGAAGTGATGACTGTGGCACGTCCTCAGGTTTCGACTCTGGCTCAGTGCATTTGTGTGTGTGTCTGGACTTCGGGCCTTCTGGCCCAGGTAAGAATATAAGAAAGAACAGCCTGCTGGATCAGGCCACAGGCCCATCTAGTCCAGCTTCCTGTATCTCACAGCAGCCCACCAAATGCCCCAGGGAGCACACCAGATAACAAGAGACCACATCCTGGTGCCCTCCCTTGCATCTGGCATTCCGACATAGCCCATTTCTAAAAACAGGAGCTTGCACATACACATCATCTGCTCTGGCTCCATCGGACCTCTCCGATTCCTTCCCAAATAGACTGTCTGTTCCCCAAAGCCAAGATCTTGCAGCCCAGTTAGGACCGATTACATCCCCAAAGCACCGTCAGCACAAGGTTGTTGTGCTCCTTTTATTTGACTGTGGTTTTATTTAAACCTGTTTCCCTCGGTCTCTGCAGCAGGACCAAGTCTGGCTCCGGAGTTCTGGGCACACTGCATCGGCAGGGTGGAGTGAATCAGAAGGGCCAGTCCATTCTCCAGGCCCCCCATGTGCAGGCTGGGCTGAGCTCTGGTCTCCCTGGCCGCTGCACTGCAAATCCTTTTGGCAAGGCAGAGCTACCAGCAGCGCTTTCCACCATCTCAAGAGGAGCTGCTGCTTCCTGCCCCTCTGCTCTGCTCCGTTTAATCCCACCGAAGGCCTTGTCTGGCCATCCATCAGCTCCGTTAATGATTCCTAAGAAAAGAGCTGAGGTCAAAGATTCTCTCTCTCCCGGGCTCCCAAAGGAAAGACAGCAGGAGGCAGTTCACACCATTGCATGTTAAGAAGCGGATTTAAAGAGTCAGAGATGCCTCCCTGCTCACATATTTGGCAGGACAGGCCTGGGGGTGTGTGTGTGGGGGGGCATTCCTAGCCAACAGAGATGTCTTTGTGCCCTTCCTGGGTCAGCATATATCCTGGGAGATGAGCCGGGTGTTTCTGGGTGGCCTTCTAACGCATCATGTGCAATGCTCGCTGTTTCACCTATCAGAGAACTCACTGGCTGGGGGGATTCAAAAAGCTCAACCCCGAGCTTCTGCACTGTATAAGACAACCTTGTGCCTGACTCTCCCTTCCAGAGCAACTGAGAGGAAAGGGGGGGCATACATACAAACATACATACATACATTCTTGTCACAGGTACTCTGCCCCAGGAGGACTCCACACACAGACATTCAACTGGAACCTCAGCTCCACCATCCTAACAGGGAAGGACAAAGCACCCCATACAGGTGAGCAACAGGTGGGGAGTCCCAGGAGGGAATCTTGTGCTGCAGGTCTGCTTCAAGTCCCTCCCACCCATAAGAACAGCCCCACTGGATCAGGCCATAGGCCCAGCTAGTCCAGCTTCCTGTATCTCACAGCGGCTGGATAGAACAGATAGAGAGATGCTCTTTACACTCTCACATAACACCAGAACCGGGGACATCCACTAAAATTGAGTGTTGGGAGACTTAGGACAGAGAAAAGAAAATGTTTCTTTACTCAGCATGTGGTTGGTCTGTGGAACTCCTTGCCACAGGATGTGGTGACGGCATCTGGCCTGGATGCCTTTAAAAGGGGATTGGACAAGTTTCTGGAGGAAAAATCCATTATGGGTTACAAGCCATGATGCGTATGTGCAACCTCCTGATTTTAGAAATGGGCTACGTCAGATGCAAGGGAGGGCACTAGGATGCAGGTCTCTTGTTATCAGGTGTGCTCCTTGGGGCATTTGGTGGGCTGCTGTGAGATACAGGAAGCTGGACTAGATGAGCCTGTGGCCTGATCCAGTGGGGCTATTCTTAGGTTCTTAACTACAATTCCCAGGAAGCCTTGCAGGTCTCAATACCTTTTCTAATGATCCAAAGCATCTAGCCTAGATGCCTTTAAAAGGGGATTGGACATGTTTCTGGAGGAAAAATCAATTACGGGCTACAAGCCATGATGTGTATGTGCAACCTCCTGATTTTAGAAATGGGTTATGTCAGAATGCCAGATGCAAGGGAGGGCACCAGGATGAGGTCTCTTGTTATCAGGTGTGCTCCCTGGGGCATTTGGTGGGCCGCTGTGAGATACAGGAAGCTGGACTAGATGGGCCTCTGGCCTGATCCAGTGGGGCTGTTCTTATGTTCTTATGTTCGGTGTGGCCTTACCATAGACTTGTACAACGGCATTATAATATTAGCCGTTTTGTTCTCAATACCCTTCCTAATGATCCCAAGCATAGAATTGGCCTTCTTCACTGCCGCCGCACATTGGGTCGACACTTTCATCGACTTGTCCACCACCACCCCAAGATCTCTCTCCTGATCCGTCACAGACAGCTCAGAACCCATTAGAACCTATTATTATTAATTATTATTAACTGTATTTATATACCGCTTTTCAACTAAAAGTTCACAAAGCGGTTTACAGAGAAAAATCAAATAACTAAATGGCTCCCTGTCCCAAAAGGGCTCACAATCTAAAAAGATGCAAATGAATACCAGCAGACAGCCACTAGAACAGACAGTGCTGGGGTGAGGCGGGCCAGTTACTTTCCCCCTGCTAAAAAAAAAGGAGCACCTACTTGAAAAAGTGCCTCTTACCCAATTCGCAGGGAGTTATAACCAATTAGTTATAGCTTTTAGGGTTCTGACCAGTGTTCTCACCAGGTCAGAAGGGGAGGCCGGCCCTGGCTCAACCTGCTTCCTCCCCCTCTTCCCCCTCAAGCTCTCAGGGCCAATCTCTGTGAGCTTTCATGTGACCTGAGTTTGGCCAGATGAGCGAGGAGATCCCTGCCTGGAAGATGCTGGCGTCCAGTGCAGAGTGAGTTCCTTATTCCCACCCACAGCCAGTAGGTCAGCCGTACCCTGGAATATGGCATGAGGTGAGATGCACTATCTAAGCTACCTGTGGGATTTGGGGGAGGAAAGTGCAAGACCTCAAGCAGGTTCCAGCACCTGGAGACCAGTCAGATCCTGGAGCTCGGGGGACTCAGAGAAGGCAGCCCTCCTTTCCAGCAGGGCTCAGCTCCAGAATTCAGGAGTGTCCTTCAAAATCTCAGAAGCTGCTCCTGCCGGCCTGCACTGCCAGCCACTGAGCGACGCTTCCTGGTCTGTGCCTGCCTGTGCTCAAGTGTTTGCTTTGTGCTGAAAGACCCAAAATTGCGCCCTGGGTGCTTTCAGGAAGCAGTTCAAGGAACATCAGCCACATTTACTGGGCTATGAAGCCTTCCTTTATGGGGTGAGTCAAGGCATCAGGCCAGGCAGCCAGCCCAGTGCATTCTCTTTATTGGGTACACCACTTGGAGCAGCATCTATAAAAGCCAGAGCTGAGCAGCCTATAAAAACCAGGGCAGCCTGTGCTGCTGCACCAGAGACCCTGCGCTGCTTCAGAAGCCTCTGCTTGGAAAGCAGTGTGGGGAGCGTATTCCCCTCCTGCCCCACTGCACAAAGGGAGCTTTGCTCAGGTGACTATTTGGGCAGCAGGTAGGACGCTGGGTAGGATGACAGAGTGACACTTCCCCAGTGCCAGGCAACCAGGGTGTCTGAAGTGCCCCAGTTTGGGGAACAATGAAACTGTGCCCACAGCGATACTGAATCCTGCCCTTCAAGCCTGCAGCAACAGCCACAGCAACTGAGCTCTGATGCTGCCCACACTGTTTGGAACACCTCAGGAGCTGGAGGGAGGATGCAAGAGAAAGAAGGAGAGGGCAGGAGGGCGGCCATCTCCCTCCAGGTGGTCACTGGGAAGAGGCTACCTTGGCCTGAGGCATCCAGTGGCTGATCACTTGCGGAGGGAAGAAGGGGGACCGAGGAGAACAAAGCAAATCCAAGACCATCCAGTCCGCTAGAAGCACCCCCTTCCCCGCCCAGAGGACAGGGCAAGCTGTGATCAGTGCTACTGGAGTGCCGGAAATCAAGACATCGCCAGGCAGCCCAGGCCAGTGCTTTCTGCGGTGGTGGCGGCTCCAGGCCATGGCACTCAGGACCAGGACTGGACGCTTCTGACTCTGCTTCTGCAGAAGGTTCCTGCAGGCCTCGGGTCTCAGTTCCCCACTTCGGATGCCTGCCCGCACCTGGGGCCAAGAGAGGCAGCAGTGCGTTACGTGCATTCAGGCCACCATGCAAAGGATGCTGACACAGTCCCCCTCCTGCAGTCTGAGCACTGTGCTGCTGCAGGCAGGAAGTCCTTTCTCCTGGGCAGGCCTGGCATTTCCTGCTAGCTTCATATTCACTGGCTTCTTGGCAATGATGTTTGGTCAGGCCTCAGCCAGAGCAGTTGGTTCACCATCTGTCTGGAACCAGCAGGGCAGCCACTCCACAGAGGAACATCTGGGATCACCTGGTCCCCCCTAACAGGTGTGCTGTGGGCTCCTTTCCGGTCTCAACTGCCCACCTGGAGTGTCCTGTGCCCTCTGCCCCATTGGACAGCTGCCTGCAGAGAGCAAAGGAAATGCAGAGAAGTGGGAGCAAGACGTCGACTGCAGCGTCAGTGACACACAGTCTCTGGGTCAGCGGACAGCCTCGGTGTCCCTTAGAGAGAGGGCTGCTCCCCGAGTGCGCATGGTGTGTGACAGCATGACCTTGCCCTCTCCTGTGTCAGGGAGGCTGCAGCACAACTCTGTCAGGCATGCCTGTCCCACCCCTGTGGCAATGGAGGAGACCTGAAAAATGGAAGGGCTCCAGATGAGTGTTTGGCCAGCAGTGACAGTGGTTGATGTCCCCAGCTTTGGACTACCTGGAGAGAGCTGATACTCCCAGCTGCTTGCTGTAGCAGAGGGTGGTTTGGCAACACTGTTTATAGAAGGGACGCATTTGATAATGCTGAAGGGTGGAACTCCTTGCCACAGGATGTGGTGATGGCATCTGGCCTGGACGCCTTTAAAAGGGGATTGGACAAGTTTCTGGAGGAAAAATCCATTACGGGTTAGAAGCCATGATGCGTATGTGCAACCTCCTGATTTTAGAAATGGGCTATGTCAGATGCAAGGGAGGGCACCAGGATGCAGGTCTCTTGTTACCAGGTGTGCTCCCTGGGGCATTTGGTGGGCTGCTGTGAGATACAGAAGCTGGACTAGATGGGCCTCTGGCCTGATCCAGTGGGGCTGTTCTTACATTCTTCTGTCAGGAATGTGTGTGACTCTGAAGCCCAATAGAAGGTGTTCCCTCTGCTTGCTGAGAAGGCTGTCCTGGCTCGTTTGCAGATTTCCTGCCTCCAGTTGAGGGGGGCCTGAGCAGTGGCTCATTCCTGGAAATCTCCTTTATAAAAAGAGGTGGCTTTGTGTGAGGGGGAGGAGAGCTCCCTGTGGGCAAGGCAGAGCAGCGGGAGATTTATCTCCCGTCCCCTCCTGGCTTCAGGCTGCTTAGCTGAGAGCTGAGGAAGGGCCCGTCACTGATATTTATGGGTCGAGCCTGAAAGCGCCGTATTTGCTCTGGTGATGCAAGCTCCATCACTCACGCATCAACTGTTGGCTCTGCACCTGGACAAGATGCTTCTCCTTCCCCTGGTGAGGGCTTTTATCCCCCCGCTTCCCAATTATTTTCAACTATTTGGGGATGAAGAGAAAGCAAAACCAACCAACCCCCCCTTAAAAATACCATTTGCAACACTGAGACCAACTCAGAGTGGGGGGGGGGGAATGGATGAATACAGGGCAGAAGGAGGTGTGATAGAGTCTTCTTCCAGGAAGGGCAATGGTGTGGAACTTAGAACTTGGGTCCCTGGGCTGGAATGACATGGCTGACAGGCAAGGGGGAATCTCTAGGGAGTCAGAGACGGGGAAGGGGTCCTTGCCCCTAACACAACAAGACTGCCAGGCTCCCCAAGAAGATCCACTCTGCAGATCAAAAGGGGCAGGCTGGTTCATACGCATGGAGATACTGGGCGCACTGGGGCACCCTGAAGTGCTGCAGCAAACTCACAGGGAAAGCCAGATGTCCCCAGTGGCCTTTACTTCCCAGCTCTCCCGAGTGCCATCATTTTGGATCGTGTGAAAAGTTGTGAGATTCTCAAGAGACCTCATGGGCTTCTTGTGAGATCTTACACTATCCAAGACGGTGACACAAGATGGAACCGGGGAGGAGTGGCTGCCTCAGAAGAGGCTGCCATGCTGTGACCATGGTAAATTTGGGAACTGCTGGTTTAGGGCTCCAACAGAAATAACAGCGATAACAAGAATTATATGCTCAGTTTAAAGTAATTGACCAACTGGGTGGATCAGAAACTCCAACTTACACAGGGATGGGCAAATCCAGCACGGTTTGACTTGAGTTGAGTCATGAGTCTCCGCACCCTGCAAGTCGAGTCGAAAACATGTCATAACAGAGGGACTTTCCAAGTCACCCAGAGCATAATCACAACTTGAAAAGACTTGAGTCATTCCCTTTAAAAAACCAACTGTGGCAGAAAACAGGGCTGCTGCCAGGGGTATGTGCAGTTCTCTTTAACTACTCCCCTGCTGCCCCATCCCATCCCATGTAAACAAGGCAGGAGGGGGTGGGACAGACTGCAAGAGAGCAGAGGCAGAAGCAACAAGAGAGAGGATTGTCATGCGCAATAGCTGGGACGTCCCAATCCTTTGCAGCTGTACACAGAAGTAGTCCCACTGCAGCTGGTCTTTCAGTGGGGCTTCCTCCCCTAAGTAACAACATAGCTCACAGCAGCCATGAAATTGGAAAGAATGAACCTCCCCCTCTCTGCTTCCCCGCCTCCTTTTCCCCTGGGCTTCTCCAGCCAATTCCAAAGCAAGAACCTCCTTGGGCTCCTTCTCCTGTCCTCCCTCATCCAAAGAAACAAATCAGACCTCCCATCCTTTATGCAAGATGGGCAGGAGAGCATGCTCCTGCCTCCCCCACCCGCCCGATGCAAAAGCAAAACATCCCTGCATCCTGGTTGGAACTTCCCTGTTGCTTAGCACAGGGAATGTTGCTTGCCATCTGAATGATGGCTGCATGAGGTTTTTCATGCCACAAAAACGGTAAGCAAGCACACCAGACACAGACTCGAGTCTGCATGTGTGGGAACTGAGTGCCGAGCCAGGGGCCCTTGACTAGAGTGTTCTGCTGAGTCTTCCACACACGCAACTGAAGCCTCCACGAGTCAGCAAAAAATGCTGATTTTTGCAACTCGAACTCGAGTCACCTGACTCGAGTTCCCATCACAGAACTCAAATATGAGTCATTCTAGAAATTTCTATAAAAGCAGTTTATAAAGCGGAACTTTAGAAACAGATGTCCCTTCTCCAACTTCTCCTAGCTCTAGCAGCTACTGAGCTCGCTCGCTCGCTTGTCGTGGGTCTGTGTTCGATGTTCCTGATGGATGGGGTCGATCAGCAGCAGCACAATTCCCAGGCTGTTCAGGGGGGTGTGCTCGGGGGTGTGGGGGACAGCAAGGTCTCTCCTCACCTTTCTGAGCAGGTGGCCCCCTTCTCCCCCAGCTGCTCACATGCTTGGTGATGACTGGGGATTGTGTGTGTTAAAAATACATAAAACACAACATTTTGGTGTTTAAGATATTTTCCCAGAAATTAAAATAGATCACTTTTTCAATAATACTGTGCCTGCATCTGCTGACACGAGATCCCCTGTCTGCCCCACCTAGAAGACTTTTAAAGTGTATAACATTCTTAAAAAGGAAAACTTGGAATACAAATACGCAGCACCGGGTTCTTTCTTCCAAATTGCAAAATCTGCAAAAAAAACCAAACCCATTTCCAAGCGCCCCTCCTGATGACCGACTGAGGCAGGAGCCTGGAGCAACAGGGGTCACTGGATGCGACCGCCAGTGGCAGGGAGGGGAAGCAGTGGCACAGGCGCAGGGCTGCAGGAGGAGCAGGGCGGCTGCCAAGAGCAGGCTGTCCCAGGGCAGCCGCAGCAGCACTCCAGACCTTCAGCAGGGACAGGGAGGGCTCACCGCTCTCTCGCGGCACTGCCTTGCCCTGGTTAGCGGCACTGGGAACAAACGCTGTGTGGAGCCATCAGGGTCTGCTGCTCCTCCTCTCTGTGGAACTGCCTGGCAAGGAAATTTTGTATGGTGCCTGTGGGGGGGAGGGGAAGGAAAAGTTGGCAGCCTTTGTAGTTTCAAGCTCTCCTGACCCATCCTCCCCCCCCATTGCCTCTGAAAGTGAACCCCGAGGGGAGGGCTTGGCATCTCTTGGGGGTGCCAGGAGTTTCCCTGCCGCCGCCACCTCCTTTCATCCTGGGGCTCTTGGGTGCTGCTCAAGGGTGCCCGTGGGCTCCTGCTTTTGTCTTATGGCTGCCTTTCAGATTGCCAGCAGGTTCGATCCGCTTGGCCTGCCGAGAGACTGTCTGAATGATGCTTCCAAAGCAGTTGAAGAAAGGAAGCCTCCCCCAAAGCAGCACCTGAATGGCTGCGTGGGGCTCCGCTCCGAGGAGGCAAGAAGTGGCAACTCCTTTCCACACAGGCTCAGTGTTGCTGCTCGTCATCACCCAGGTGGTGGTGACCGTCAGCTCTCCATGATGTGCAGTGGCAGCCTGGCCAGGGGAGGGAGAGCATGCCGCCTCTCCCTTCTTGCTCTGCACCCCACCCTCCTGCTCTGCACTGCGCCACCCTCTCTCATGCCAGGAGGCCAGAAGGGGACTCCTCCTCCTGCCTCTGGCCACTAGCCAGAATCCAAGAGGCCAAGACCAACATGCGCTTCATGGAGCACAACCTGCATGTCCATCTCTGGCAGGGGTGGGCATTTTCACCAGCGCAGCAGTGCCGGATATTGCATCGTGCCCACGAGGCACAAAGGAAGCAAACTGTATTATTATTATTTTTTATTAACAAGATTTATATATCACTTTTCAACAAGTTCACAAAGTGGTTTACAGAGAAAACCAAATAACTGATGGCTCCCTGTCCCAAAAGGGCTCACAATCTGAAAAAGTGCAAATGCAGTTCTGTCCATGAAGAGGTGTCCGCAGCAGAACACGAAATGCAGTTCTGCCCATGCCAGGAGGAGCAAGGAGCCCCCCCACCCTTGTGCCAGGGGGATCCCTGGTGTGAGATGCTGGAGCCACCGGGGAAGGGTGCTCCTGTCTGCCTTGTTCAGCACCAACACCTTCTCTAGGGCAGCCAAGTGAGATTGTTCCCTGTTCTGGACTGAGGCTGGTCACACCCAACTCTCTTTTCCACCAAAGGCAGGAGGCACCAGGACTGTTCACAGCCAGGGCCTGGGAGATGCTGAGAACTGGAAGAGGGTCGCTGTGGAGCTGAGGCTGGTGGTGGCCAACGCAGGGGCAGTGGCTGAAAGCTCAAAACCACCACGAGTGTCAATGGCCAAAAAAGCAAATCCTGGCTATGGAGAGAGGAAATACACAACCTCATGCCAATGAAGCTGCCAATGTGGCAGGAGATGCCCTTGGCAGGCAGACACCACCCACCCCCACCCCTCAATGCTATTGACTGCTGCATGCCAATCTTGTTTTCTGCATTTGATTTGCAAGCCCTGTGGAGCGTTAATGAGTGTGGGTGAAACTTTCTCTTTCAAAATGCTCCGGCTGCCAAGGAGGTCTTGGTCAAGGACCCTGTGCTCCTCTGCTGTCACACCTCCTGTGCATGCAGGCTCTTGCAAGAAGGCCACTGATGGTCAGGCTTGCTTGGCTCCTCCCAAACTCAGGACCAGTGGCTATGAAGTGGGGGCAGCGGCCGAGGTGGCCTCCTTTCCTTGCTGAATTGTGCCGCTAAGCAAGGGCGCAAACGGGGTCTTCTCAGTGACAGGGCAATGCATATCAGCCACGCTCATTACGGCAGCGGGTGCCATGACAATGAATAGCCAATGAAGCCCCAACGGCAGCGCTTCTCGTGGAAAGCAGTCACTGATTATAAATGGGAGATTTCCATTAAGTCATGCAAATTGCAGGCAAGCACCCACAGAGGCTCCCAGCTCCAGGAGTACAGAATGGAGTTGCTCCCTTTGGTCTTAGGAGGGGGGAGAGAGAGAGCAGTTGCTCTTCCCAGGCTTTTTTTTTCGGGGGAAGGGGGGTTTGCTTTTCTCTGTTGCTGGATTTTCTTTTCTGCAAATGCCAGGGACTCCACATGTATTGGCAACCTTCAGTCTCGAAAGACTATGGTATCGCGCTCTGAAAGGTGGTTCTGGCACAGCGTCTAGTGTGGCTGAAAAGGCCAATCCGGGAGTGACAATCCCTTCCACACCGGGAGCAAGTGCAGTCTGTCCCTGGTCTGTCTCCCTGGCTATGGGCCTTCCTTCTTTGCCTCTTAGCCTCAGACTGTTGGCAAAGTGTCTCTTCAAACTGGGAAAGGCCATGCTGCACAGCCTGCCTCCAAGCGGGCCGCTCAGAGGCCAGGGTTTCCCACTTGTTGAGGTCCATCCCTAAGGCCTTCAGATCCCTCTTGCAGATGTCCTTGTATCGCAGCTGTGGTCTACCTGTAGGGCGCTTTCCTTGCACGAGTTCTCCATAGAGGAGATCCTTTGGGATCCGGCCATCATCCATTCTCACGACATGACCAAGCCAACGCAGGCGTCTCTGTTTCAGCAGTGAATACATGCTAGGGATTCCAGCACGTTCCAGGACTGTGTTGTTTGGAACTTTGTCCTGCCAGGTGATGCCGAGGATGCGTCGGAGGCAGCGCATGTGGAAAGCGCTCAGTTTCCTCTCCTGTTGTGAGCGAAGAGTCCATGACTCGCTGCAGTACAGAAGTGTACTCAGGACGCAAGCTCTGTAGACCTGGATCTTGGTTTGTTCCGTCAGCTTCTTGTTGGACCAGACTCTCTTTGTGAGTCTGGAAAACGTGGTAGCTGCTTTACCGATGCGCTTGTTTAGCTCGGTATCGAGAGAATGAGTGTCGGAGATCGTTGAGCCAAGGTACACAAAGTCATGGACAACCTCCAGTTCATGCTCAGAAATTGTAATGCAGGGAGGTGAGTCCACATCCTGAACCATGACCTGTGTTTTCTTCAGGCTGATTGTCAGTCCAAAATCTTGGCAGGCCTTGCTAAAACGATCCATGAGCTGCTGGAGATCTTTGGCAGAGTGGGTAGTGACAGCTGCATCGTCGGCAAAGAGGAAGTCACGCAGACATTTCAGCTGGACTTTGGATTTTGCTCTCAGTCTGGAGAGGTTGAAGAGCTTTCCGTCTGATCTGGTCCGGAGATAGATGCCTTCTGTTGCAGTTCCAAAGGCCTGCTTCAGCAGGACAGCGAAGAAAATCCCAAACAAGGTTGGTGCAAGAACACAGCCCTGCTTCACTCCGCTTCGGATGTCAAAAGGGTCTGATGTGGAGCCATCGAAGACAACAGTGCCCTTCATGTCCTTGTGGAAAGATCTGATGATGCTGAGGAGCCTGGGTGGACATCCAATCTTGGGGAGAATCTTGAAGAGGCCGTCTCTGCTGACCAGGTCGAAAGCCTTTGTGAGATCTATGAAGGCTATAAAGAGTGGCTGTCTTTGTTCCCTGCATTTCTCCTGCAGTTGTCTAAGGGAGAATACCATATCAGTGGTGGACCTGTTGGCTCGGAATCCACACTGCGATTCTGGATAGACGCTCTCTGCAAGTACCTGGAGCCTCTTTAGTACAACTCGGGCAAACAGCTTTCCTACAACGCTAAGGAGAGAGATGCCGCGGTAGTTGTTGCAGTCACCCCTGTCACCTTTGTTCTTGTACAGCGTGATGATGTTTGCATCCCTCATGTCTTGAGGTACTCCACCTTCTCTCCAGCAGAGACAGAGGATTTCATGCAGCTCAGTGACGATGATCTCTTTGCAGCATTTTAGGACTTCAGCAGGGATGCTGTCTTTTCCAGGTGCCTTGCCAAAGGCAAGGGAGTCCAGGGCCACGTGAAGTTCTTCTAGGGTTGGTTCACTGTCATGCTCTTCCAGCACAGGCAGGCACTCAATGTTGTTCAGTGCTTCTTCGGTGACTACATTTTCTCTGGAATATAGCTCAGAGTAGTGCTGCACCCAGCGTTCCATCTGCTGTGCCCGATCCTGGATGACCTCACCTGTGGCAGACTTCAGAGGGGCAATTTTCCTCTGTGTTGGACCTAGGGCCTGCTTGATACCATCATACATCCCCTTGATGTTGCCCGTGTCAGCTGCTATCTGTATGTCGGAACAGAGCTGGAGCCAGTAGTCGTTAGCACATCTCCTGGCAGTCTGTTGGACTTTGCTGCGAGCAGTTCGGAGGACCTGCAGGTTGCGCTCACTGGGACAGGCCTTGTATGCTGCTTGAGCTCTCCTCTTTTCCTCAATGACTGGTGTCAACTCCTCAGAGTGGGCTTCAAACCAGTCTGCCGCCTTGTTGGTCTTCTTGCCGAATATGGACAAGGCGGTGTTGTAAACGGTATTCTTGAAATGTTCCCATCTGTTGGATGCGTTTGCGTCGGCCAGGCCTGGAAGAGATTCCTCAAGCCACATACACAACAGTGTGTGGTTTTAAACAAAAAGATCTTGTTCAAATTGGCACGCATAAGAACATATATAACTGGAGTGTATTTAGCTATGTTATAGTTTATGGCATAAACTATATTCCATAAATTTACCCATTTACCCTGGGGGCTGGGGGCTAAGAATAGGCCCTCAGTTTGGCTGTACTTGTCGTAAGAGGCGACTAAACAGCCACCGGGTAGATGGGACTCGTCAGCCTAGGAAGGCAGCTCATCTAAGAGAAGGAAACTCTGACCTCAAACCTCCACTGCCTTGTGGCTACATCCAGTTCTGGAAAAGGCTTCAGGAGTCAACCTCGAGGCAAAATCAGGAGCCGGAGTCCCTTAGGCAGTTCATGGCTGAACACAGTCACGTTCTGGCAACTCCTGCAACGCCGCTGGAACCAACCGTATTGGCTTCTGCCTTTCCATTGGACCATTCCAGCGACGTGGAGAGGGGGGATTTGCTGCACGGGTAACAGCCTATCCTCCATACCTTCTTTACCCAGGCTTCGCGCACTGGAGAGGACACTCCAACTTCGCCATACGGCGTCGGCACAACACGGGAAGCAGCAGTTTACTGGTTATAAGTCTTTGCTCGATTGGCGTAGAGCATGACGCCAGGGTCTGCTTCCGACGGTGGGAGAGATCATTGCATCTCATTGGGCAGCTACCGCCCGCCTTAAGCTGGGCAGTCCCCAGCCAGTAAGGTGTTGCCTCGCCACGGTCCGTTAACCTCATGGGGTGCGTGGGGTTTAGGGTGAAAACCGACAAGCGGATCGACAACTCTGCACCATGCAACAGAAAACAGAAAACTACTGCCCTAAAGCTGGGCACCTGGAACGTTAGGACAATGACACCTGGCTTCTCTGATGACCTGCAAGAAATAGACGATGCACGCAAAACAGCTGTCATCGACATGGAGCTGAGCAGACTGCAGATGGACATCGTCGCCCTTCAAGAGACTAGGCTGCCAGATTCCGGATCTGTCAAGGAGAGAAATTTCTCATTTTTCTGGCAGGGAAAACCACCAAACGAAACCAGGGAACATGGCGTTGGCTTTGCGGTCAGAAATACCCTGCTGAAATCCATCATCCCACCTACTGTGGGAAGTGAAAGAATTTTGTCCCTGCAGCTCCAGTCATCAGCAGGACCTATCACTCTCATCAGTGCTTATGCACCGACTCTGTCGTCTCCAGCAGAAGCCAAAGACAAATTCTATGATGACCTGGCCACCACTGTCAAGAAAATCCCTGTAAAAGAGCCATTGTTCATCCTCGGCGATTTCAGTGCTAGAGTTGGTGCTGATAACAGTTTATGGCCCACTTGCTTAGGTCAGTTTGGCACTGGGAGGATGAACGAAAATGGCCAACGCCTGCTAGAGTTTTGCTGTCATCACGGTCTCTGTGTCAGCAACACTTTCTTCAACACAAAGCCCCAACATAGAGTCTCTTGGAGACATCCAAGATCAAAGCACTGGCACCAGCTCGACCTGATTCTCACCAAACGCTCCAGCCTTCCCAGCATCAAGATCACACGCAGTTATCATGGTGCTGCCTGCGACACTGACCACTCCCTGGTGTGCAGCAGAGTGAAACTGCAAACAAAGCGACTGTATCACACGAAAAAGGAAGGAAGACCTCGCATTGATACCAGCAAGACCCGGAATCAGAGAAAAGTGGAGGAATTTGCACAAGCCAGGGACTCCAGCCATTGCCATATTGCTTAAATGTCCAACTTGGCCCCTTCTGTTTTAAGAGACTACAGCATCACCTCACAGGACAGGACCTGTTTGTCTGAGTGGCATCTGGGTGCCTGGCAGTGCCCCCTCCCCGTGCAGTGGGCACTGCTGTGGCCTCCTCACGTCGTGTGTGCACATCTGGTGTCATGGAGTGTCTCCCTCTGGTTGATGATGGCGGCTGCCACTGAGCTCCTCATTCCTCCTCCTGAGGGGGGTGTCAGCCCAGTGGTGACTGCTCTTGGGGCTTCCCTTCCTGGGAAGGGCATTGGCCTAGTAGGGGCTGCTCATGGGACCTGTGCTGGCTGTTGCCCCAGACTTGGCCCACCCTGGTAGAACCTCCCTGGGTGCTGGCATGGGGGATGGGTTGGCTGTGGGGGTGGCTCCTGGCATGTGGATGGGCCAGAATGGGCCAACACAGGGCTGCCACCCTGAGATTGGTGGGCGGTGGTGCTTGGGTTTCTGTGGACACCGTTGTGGGTACTGGAAGGGCTTGTGGAAGAAAAAGGGAGATCCTTACTGGGCCCAGTAAGATCAACTGGCCTCCTGTCCAGTTAAAGAGGAGCTTTGCAGTGGTTTCAGGAAGGGGAAAAGGGCAACTTGACAGGTAAGAAACCTGCTACTGTGACAAAAGGGTGACACAAGGTCTTGGCTGAGCCCAATGTTGGCATTGTACCAACACTCTGAAACCACCAAAGCCTCCTTTATACAGGCAAAGAGAAGTGAGGGGACCTGACACCAAACTGTGGCCAGCCCAGTGCCATAGCTAAGGTGGTGCAGGGGGTAGTGGTTGCACCGGGCATCAAGCTTTTGGGGGGCAACAAGCTGAGCTTGAAACTACTGACCAAAATTGTGAACATCTTGGTACGTATGAATAATACCTTCATGTTATATATCATTGGAAAGGTAATTTAATGAGGAATACAATGCAGCAAACCCCTTTGGAATATCTGTGCTCTAACAAACGTTAAGAACATAAGAACAGCCCCACTGGATCAGGCCATAGGCCATCTAGTCCAGCTTCCTGTATCTCATAGCGGCCCACCAAATGCCCCAGGGAGCACACCAGATAACAAGAAACCTGCATCCTGGTGCCCTCCCTTGCATCTGGCATTCTGACATAACCCATTTCTAAAATCAGGAGGTTGCGCATACACATCATGGCTTGTACCCCATAATGGATTTTTCCTCCAGAAACTTGTCCAATCCCCTTTTAAAGGTGTCTAGGCTAGACGCCATCACCACATCCTGCGGCAAGGAGTTCCACAGACCGACCACACGCTGAGTAAAGAAATATTTTCTTTTGTCTGTCCTAACCCACCCAACACTCAATTTTAGTGGATGTCCCCTGGTTCTGGTATTATGTGAGAGTGTAAAGAGCATCTCCCTATCCACTCTGTACATTCCCTGCATAATTTTGTATGTCTCAATCATGTCCCCCCTCAAGCGTCTCTTTTCTAGGCTGAAGAGGCCCAAACGCCGTAGCCTTTCCTCATAAGGAAGGTGCCCCAGCCCCATCTTAGTCGCTCTCTTTTGCACCTTTTCCATTTCCACTATGTCTTTTTTGAGATGCGGCGACCAGAACGGGACACAATACTCCAGGTGTGGCCTTACCATCGATTTGTACAACGGCATTATAATATTAGCCGTTTTGTTCTCAATACCCTTCCTAATGATCCCAAGCATAGAATTGGCCTTCTTCACTGCCGCCGCACATTGGGTTGACACTTTCATCGACCTGGCCACCACCACCCCAAGATCTCTCTCCTGATCTGTCACAGACAGCTCAGAACCCATCAGCCTATATCTAAAGTTTGGCCATTTAACTAGAAAATGAAAACACAACCGCCTTATGGAACAAAAAGTGGATTTCTTTAACTTAAAACCAATCTATGAGACTGATTGTTCTGAGAACCAATGACATGTTATTATGTTATTGACATGTTGCAATGACATGTTATTATGATATAGTATGGAACCAATAATGTGTGAATGAGTCAGCTCTCATTTCCATGTATCATAATGCAGTTACCCCTGCTAACTGGGTACATAAGAACATAAGAACAGCCCCACTTTTTCAAGTGGTACTCCTCTTATATTTAGCAGGGGCAGAAAAACCATCCCTCTTCACCCCAGCACAGTGTCTCGAACCAATCAGGGGCACACTTTTAAAAAGCCTGGGTGTGACATCACTTCTGGTTGTGACATCACTTCTGGGGCATCATTTTGAGCTTGGCACCAGGCTACACAATCATTAGCTACGCCACTGGGCCAGCCAAGGCAGACCCGGATTATAACGTTTTCTAAACAGAGAGCAATGTTTATGTTTAGAATACTATAATTAAAGACAAGTTATTGGTGTGACAACTTTCCTTTATGTTATATTACTAATGGATTATTGAGAAATGATTGGCATCAGCCCATTAACCAATGAAATGTAAAGCCACATGAGCGATTCAATCACATTCCTCTCCTTCCCTCCCTTTTCCCCTCCCACCCCAATGAATTTCTCCAAATCAGCATTATGGGAACCTGCAGCTTTATTCTTTGTCAAGCTTTACTCTTCGGTTCAAGCAGAACTGAAATGAGGAAGGGGCAGGAGTGCCAGCAGCTGCCTCTGCCTTTGGGAAGGGGGTGTCTCCAAGCCCCTTCCCAGCGCAGTTCCTGCCCTCGATCTTTGGCGTTCTCGAGGGCTGCTTCAAACAGGGGTCCAGTGCAACAAGTAGGGGATTCTGCTTTCTTTTGTGAGCAATGACCCCCCCCCCCCAAAAAAAAAACAACAACCCAAAAAAACAGAGTGGTGGAATGGTGAGGAGGCCTCCTGTTAGGAAGGATGCTGGAGGCTGCCAAAGGGTTGGTGAGCGAAGGGTCCTTCCTGCCTGTCATGAGAGATGCAGTCCTGCTACTCCTCATGTGGAGTTGCTGGAACGATCGGAGCAAGGGCGTCTGCAAGGGCAAAAGCATGGGAGGGAGCCCTAATTTGGCCAGGGGAAGGGAAATCGCACATGCACTGCACAAGGCCTGCTGGGGTGGGAGATTACGGTGGAAGCAGCATGGAGCAAACAAGATGAGTCGTCCCAGCCAAAGCAGCAGGAAGCCCTCCTGGGAGAAGCGAGAACACAAATAGCCCATTAGCCACTTAAGCATGATGAAATGGGATGGGATTCCTGAGCGCACAAAACCCACCAAGGAGGAGCATGGACAGTTGCGCCGGGGCTGCTAAGAGACCAGGCCTGCCTGCCTGCCTGCCTGCCTGCCTCTCGGGGGAGTGATCTCAGGGGCAGCCGGGGCACTGCAGCAAACACTGCAGGAGTCAGAGGACGAAGAGCATGTAAACAGGGAAGGCTGGGAAAAGGGGGGCCAGACAGAGCAGCAAACAGAGGCTACGTTTTGCACAGGAGCAGGCAGCAAAGTGCATCAGCCCCATGGGAACAATTTTCGCCTGGCAGAGCACAGCGTTTGGAGCATCAACTCTCATCATGTGAGGACGGGAACCTCCAGGACACTGAGTGGATGCAGGTGCCCACAGGCTGCCTCCCAGAAATCGACTTGGCCAGTTCTTCCCCCAACATAACACCCAAAAGCCCAAGGAAGCTGGCCTGGCAGCACCACTTGTGTGCACTGGGGCACTTGGAAGGATTTGACTCGGTGGTGCAGCTTCGCCGGGGCTCGTCTAGACAGGGGTGGCCAAGCTGCAGCTTGCCACGTGCCCCTTTTTATGTAGAGAATCTTAAACATGCCACTCCACCTTAATGTCACTTGTAGCAATTACCACAACAGAACCTCCATGTTCAAGGGCAGTATATCTCCCAGTATATCTCTGAGCAACAGAAATTATAGAGCAAGAAACACAGGAGTGCGATTGCCTATTTGGGGCTTTCCAAAGACACCTGGATGACTGCTGATGAGGCCAGAAAGGACCCTTTAGCCCGACCCAGCAGGCCTTGTTCCCAGGTTCCAGGGTTGTTTATTGCCCTTCTGCACAGCCCGGCTGGGATCGTGTTGTGGGTGATTTTCCTGAAGGTGGTATCTCTGCCAGGCTGGGCCAGCTGGGCTTGGCTGATCTCATCTCTGCACTGCACCACTCAGCGCCTGCCGGCTTCTACAGCCCAGCCTTTTCCTCTTCAGCACTCCAGCAATCCTGGCCTTCTTGGTTAAATGAGTGACCCCCCAGTTAGAACAGGGGTCTCCAAATGTTTTGGCCAGAGGACTTCATCAAATATCTGGCATGGTGTCGAGGGCTGGAAAAAAAAATTAAATATAACATTTAAATAAATACATTAGCGATGGAACTTGGACGAATGAACACATGAATGAATGTGCTTCAAGGATTTTTCCAAGCACCAACACACCACAAAATAAAGCACACATTCAAATGGACCCCCAAATGGAGGCCTCCCTGACCCTCAGAAAGTCTTCTAAGGCCTTCAGAACAGGCCTTAGGGCACAAAAAGTTACTTCTAGTTTTCGGGAAAACCAGGGAGTTATGTTTGTAGACTTTTAGAAGGGTGTTCTGAGGTCTGGAGAGGTCGCATGCAGCCTCCTTGGCCCTCAGAACACCCTCTGGATGTGACCGGAGCACATTCAGTCAAATGGGCCAGAGGCGCTATGGGGACCAGAGGCTGGTTGCTGGCTGGATAGAGGCTCGCCGTGGGCTGCCTCTGGCCCCTGGGCTGGCCAGGGTTTGGAGACCCCTGAATTAGAAGAATGCAGCTCATTATCATCTAGCTTATTGGCTTTCTCTCCTGTCCATCATTCTTTTCCTGCCATTCTCCCCATTTTCTCCCCACAGCAAATCAAGCAGAGTAGACATGGTTGCCCTGAGTGTGCCCACTGCAGTGTTAGGAACTTGGGGGCATGCAGTGTAAGTGGTAGCAAAGAAATCAAGCAAACCATATACTGCCGCGGTGCAGAGGCATGGCTTTTGTGCACATGCGCTGGGGGCACATCAGGTGAGCAGGATCCAGGCCAGTGCGATGGCATTTCAGACTTGGTCTGATGGCAGCACCGTCAGTGGTCCCACAGGCTAAAGAACATAAGAACATAAGAACAGCCCCACTGGATCAGGCCATAGGCCCATCTAGTCCAGCTTCCTGTATCTCACAGCGGCCCACCAAATGCCCCAGGGAGCACACCAGGTAACAAGAGACCTGCAAGGCTTCCTGGGAATTGTAGTTAAGAACATAAGAACAGCTCCACTGGATCAGGCCATAGGCCCATCTAGTCCAGCTTCCTGTATCTCACAGTGGCCCACCAAATGCCCCAGGGAGCACACCAGATAACAAGAGACCTGCAAGGCTTCCTGGGAATTGTAGTTAAGAACATAAGAACAGCCCCACTGGATCAGGCCATAGGCCCATCTAGTCCAGCTTCCTGTATCTCACAGCGGCCCACCAAATGCCCCAGGGAGCACACCAGATAACAAGAGACCTGCAAGGCCTCCTGGGAATTGTAGTTAAGAACATAAGAACAGCCCCACTGGATCAGGCCATAGGCCCATCTAGTCCAGCTTCCTGTATCTCACAGTGGCCCACCAAATGCCCCAGGGAGCACACCAGATAACAAGAGACCTGCAAGGCTTCCTGGGAATTGTAGTTAAGAACATAAGAACAGCCCCACTGGATCAGGCCATAGGCCCATCTAGTCCAGCTTCCTGTATCTCACAGCGGCCCACCAAATGCCCCAGGGAGCACACCAGATAACAAGAGACCTGCAAGGCTTCCTGGGAAATGTAGTTAAGAACATAAGAACAGCCCCACTGGATCAGGCCATAGGCCCATCTAGTCCAGCTTCCTGTATCTCACAGCGGCCCACCAAATGCCCAGGGAGCACACCAGATAACAAGAGACCTCATCCTGGTGCCCTCCCCTGCATCTGGCATTCTGACATAACCCATTCCTAAAATCAGGAGGTTGCGCATACACATCATGGCTTGTACCCCATAATGGATTTTTCCTCCAGAAACTCGTCCAATCCCCTTTTAAAGGCGTCTAGGCTAGACGCCAGCACCACATCCAAATGGGCTCTTCAGAGCAATCGTCCCGACCTCCCCTCCATTGGCTGGCTGGCTGGCTGGCTTCGGAGGAGCCTCGCCTTTCCTTCTGGGACATTCCATGATCAGCCACACCTTGCCTGGTCCATGGATTGGGACCTGGAACAAGCCACAGCCTGGGAGTTCCAAACAAGGACGTCAGCAACATGCAGGAGGTACCTTCTGCCTGTGCCCCCCTTCCCAACCTCATTGCAAAATCAAGGATGAGGATGGAGGCGCAGGCCTGTTAAGCAGCCCAGGGACCTCAGCTGCCAAACCCTCAGCCCCAATTTGCCCCAACTGGTCAATCAAGGCCCTTCTGGACAAGGAAGTTCCCTGCTTCCAGTTCTGTTCCTGGAGGCCTGGCTCCGCAGTTGGGGGCAGGGAGGCAAGAGCGAAGTGTTTCTATGGCCTGCCAAGGGCCGGCTCCTGGTATGTGGCCCTGCTCCAGACAGCCGTGGCTCAGTCATGGTCTTGGCTGCCTCTTGGGAATGCCCTGCTTCAACTCCTACTTGATCCAGCCTCTCCTCCTTTCCACCTGCTTACCCCAGGCGCTGAGCATAGCCCCTGGCTCTTCAGCCCTCCTCCTCCTGGGCAACCCCCTGATTTCCCCCTGCTCTGCTCCCCGTCTTTTTTCTCCACCATCGTTGCCACTTCTGCGCCAAGGACTTTCTCCTCCTCCTCTTCTTTTGGTGTCTCCTTGGGAGAATGATTGCTGATCCCCTTCCCCTAATATTGCATTTTTATCTCCACAATAAACATTCTCTATTGATTCCCCTTTGACTTTGCCTCCCTCCTCATTTCACGCCATTCGTTTGAGCTGACTGACTCCAAGCAAGGGGCTGGAGAAGAAAAGGGGCTACCTTTTAAAGCCGGTGCCAGCGAGAGGAGGGGAGCCGGGGAGAAGCAGGTCTCCGGCCCTGGGAGGACACTCTAGAGCAGGGGTGTCCAAACATTTTGGCAGGAGGGCCACATAATCTCTCTGACACTGTCGGGGGCCGGGGAAAGAAATGAATTAATTTACATTTAAAATTTGAGTAAATTTACATAAATGAATTTATTAGAGATGGAACTTATATGAATGAATAAAGGTCATGCAGTAGCTCAAGGCCTATAAAAGACCTTGCGCAAAGCAAGGCCAGCCTTTCCTTCACTGCCACTGCTGCATCACAGATGTGAAACAGCAAGTAGTGGAGGGAGTCCTCATCTCATCACGGCAGAAGACCTCGGGCAGATACCGCTGCCCGAACGGCCCCTCCTGACCGAGGAGTTAAGTCAGATAGAGGTTAAAAGAGAAGATGTTTCAGACCTCATTGATAAATTAAAGATCAATAAGTCACCGGGCCCTGATGGCATACACCCAAGGGTTATTAAGGAATTGAAGAATGAAGTTGCAGATCTCTTGACTAAGGTATGCAACTTGTCCCTCAAAACGGCCACAGTGCCAGAAGATTGGAGGATAGCAAATGTCACGCCTATTTTTAAAAAGGGAAAGAGGGGGGACCCGGGAAACTATAGGCCGGTCAGCCTAACATCCATACCGGGTAAGATGGTGGAATGCCTCATCAAAGATAGGATCTCAAAACACATAGACGAACAGGCCTTGCTGAGGGAGAGTCAGCATGGCTTCTGTAAGGGTAAGTCTTGCCTCACGAACCTTATAGAATTCTTTGAAAAGGTCAACAGGCATGTGGATGTGGGAGAACCCGTGGACATTATATATCTGGACTTTCAGAAGGCATTTGACACGGTCCCTCACCAAAGGCTACTGAAAAAACTCCACAGTCAGGGAATTAGAGGACAGGTCCTCTCGTGGATTGAGAACTGGTTGGAGGCCAGGAAGCAGAGAGTGGGTGTCAATGGGCAATTTTCACAATGGAGAGAGGTGAAAAGCGGTGTGCCCCAAGGATCTGTCCTGGGACCGGTGCTTTTCAACCTCTTCATAAATGACCTGGAGACAGGGTTGAGCAGTGAAGTGGCTAAGTTTGCAGACGACACCAAACTTTTCCGAGTGGTAAAGACCAGAAGTGATTGTGAGGAGCTCCAGAAGGATCTCTCCAGACTGGCAGAATGGGCAGCAAAATGGCAGATGCGCTTCAATGTCAGTAAGTGTAAAGTCAGGCACATTGGGGCAAAAAATCAAAACTTTAGATATAGCCTGATGGGTTCTGAGCTGTCTGTGACAGATCAGGAGAGAGATCTTGGGGTGGTGGTGGACAGGTCGATGAAAGTGGCGACCCAATGTGCGGCGGCAGTGAAGAAGGCCAATTCTATGCTTGGGATCATTAGGAAGGGTATTGAGAACAAAACGGCTAGTATTATAATGCCGTTGTACAAATCGATGGTAAGGCCACACCTGGAGTATTGTGTCCAGTTCTGGTCGCCGCATCTCAAAAAAGACATAGTGGAAATGGAAAAGGTGCAAAAGAGAGCGACTAAGCTGATTACGGGGCTGGGGCACCTTCCTTATGAGGAAAGGCTACGGCGTTTGGGCCTCTTCAGCCTAGAAAAGAGACGCTTGAGGGGGGACATGATTGAGACATACAAAATTATGCAGGGGATGGACAGAGTGGATAGGGAGATGCTCTTTACACTCTCTCATAATACCAGAACCAGGGGACATCCACTAAAATTGAGTGTTGGGCGGGTTAGGACAGACAAAAGAAAATATTTCTTTACTCAGCGCAAGGTGGTCAGTCTGTGGAACTCCTTGCCACAGGATGTGGTGCTGGCGTCTAGCCTAGACGCCTTTAAAAGGGGATTGGACGAGTTTCTGGAGGAAAAATCCATTATGGGGTACAAGCCATGATGTGTATGCGCAACCTCCTGATTTTAGAAATGGGTTAAGTCAGAATGCCAGATGTAGGGGAGGGCACCAGGATGAGGTGTCTTGTTATCTGGTGTGCTCCCTGGGGCATTTGGTGGGCCGCTGTGAGATACAGGAAGCTGGACTAGATGGGCCTATGGCCTGATCCAGTGGGGCTGTTCTTATGTTCTTATGTTCTCACAGCTCAGGAGAGAGTTAGAACAGTCGTCCTCACGCTGAGAGCAGTTGCATCGGGCCAGCAAGAGCTCCCAGCAAGTCTCCGGAGGGCCAGAGGCTCATTGGAGACTGGGGGCTCCCTGAGGGCCAGATTGGGAGCCCCCGAGGGCCGCAAGTGGCCCCCGGGCCGGGGTTTGGGCACCCCTGCTCTAGAGCAGGGATGTCAAACATAAGGCCCGGGGGCCGGATGCAACCCACTGAAGCTTTTTTTCCTGACCCTCAGGCTCTCAGCTGCTGAGCAGTGCTGAGGTATTACTGCTGAAAGGGCAGCCCGCATGAAAATTGGGCTCTCCCATATCTTGAAATATGATCAAGATTTGTGTATTTTTTCTTCTGTCATTTGCAGCTAATGAGTTCCTGAGAAAAAAGTGCTTATTTTTCTTATGACCTGTTTAATGACATCATTTCCAGCCTTCAGCAGGTACCATGAATGATGTTTGGCCCTTGGTATGAAACTGGTTTGACACCCCTGCTCTAGAGTGCCATCCCACCTATCAAACTCGCTGATATCCATGTCCACATGAATCCTGCAACCAAACCCCCCTGTGGAAAGATTCAGACTCACAGATTAGAAGGGAAATGAGTGGCAAAGAGTTCCTTGGACATTCCAGGTATGAAACCCATGGAAACTCCTATGAATGTTGCTTCCCAACACCTGCTTATTCTATGGAAAAGAGGAAGCCCTCAGTGCTTCTCAGAATTCCTGCCCAGCTAGAGAGAAGAGCCAGAAATAGCTTTCCAAAGGCTGACTTCAGGGGCTGGGAGGAGGCTTATTGATAGACTGCCTCGTGCCTCACAAGCAGAAATGACCCTGCTGCTGAGAATGGGACATGTCTGGGATACAGATGGCGGTTACCAGCAACTGACCCCATCAGAGACCGCGGCTCTGAGAAGTGGAGGTGTTTCCACTCCCACCCACTGGAAGACCCCCAACCTTCATGCCAGAAAACAGGCCCAGTTTGCACAGAGTAATCTACAAAATGAGGATTCTGCCCACACCACTTTTTGGAATTTTTCCGGAGAAAATGCTGGGTGCGGGAGCAGGGGCTGGGTTGGACCAGCGCTAAGTTTGGATGCTCAAAGCCCACCTTCATGGCAGAGAAGATGAAAGAGAGGGGGCACCACTGCAGGGCCCGGAGAGTGAAGAGACTGCCCCATTGCCACTGAGAGGGACTCCCTGTCTGAAGGAGTCCTGCCACCCCACCCACTCTGCTGGCCTTGCAGGGGCAGCTCCAGCCACTGAGGGCAGGGCCACTGTCTCCAGGGACAGTACCGGCCTGGCCCAGTTCTGGAAGCCTCCCCAGCACTCCACCGAGTTCAAGCCTGATTGTCTTCACCAGCTTCCCCTCAGATGTGCCCAACTTGCCGCTTCTGGAACAAAGTTCCCCTCCAGTCTTATGTCCAGGCTGTGCCTGAACCTGCCCTCCCTCCCCTGGGGCTCCCTTTCTCATCTGGCCTCCCCCCACCCAGAACTCTCTTTCGGAGCGTATGAAGGCAGACTGTGGCCAGGAGGCGCCACTCCCAGACCTGCCCGGGAACAATGCTTGCTGCCTAAGGTCTGCCGTGGGACCGGGCCTGGGCTCTGAGACCCAGGAGGCAAGAGCAGAGCAGGGTGGAAACTGGATAGAGGTCTCCTTGGAGCTGACTCCAGAGAGAATCGCAGCTCAGTTTCCCTATAGACCTACTCTGAGTAGGACCAGAGTCTCCTTGGGAGTAGGATTCCAAAGCAGAGGCACTTGGAAAGAGGATGAAAAGTTGGAAGGAAAGCAAACCTTAGAATTTAAATTCTCCTTAAACTGTAAGACTGGACTCTAAATGCAGTCAAGTCAAAGGTCACTTTGAAGTGAAGAGGAGAAGGACCGAGAGGAAGGGCAAATTCCAGCCAGCCACCCGGCATTCTGGATGCAAAGGAGTATTGAGCAAGGGCCAGAAGGATTTGCTGGCCCTGCATGCCTGGCTTGGCTCGTCTTGTGGCGGTGAGTTCCATGGCTGGTTGCTGGCTTTTCCTGCCCATCCAGCAGGCGCTGCTTTTCCCCAGGCTTCCTGCCAAGCGTCTCAGCTCTTCCCGTTCCTTTTCCTGGCCACCAGATGTCTGGGTGTCGTATTTATGTTTCTGGACAAAATTGTCAGCAAAACTTCAGAAACAGAAAGCAAATATAGAACCCCCCCCACTGCACCCTCCACGCGGAAACGTCAGCGCTGCTGCTGTGCTGCAACAGGAGCAGTGAACACTCGGAGGTGCCTCTCAACCCCCATCCCCGCTCTGCACCTGCAGGATCCTGCTTGAGCTTTCCCCAAGTAGCACAGGTGAGCCTTCAAAGCTCTGCTTGCGCTACTCCTTCGCAGTCTGAAGAAGGGAAGCGGTTCATCTGCCACAGCAACTCTGGCTCTGCCTGGGGAGACTCCTCTTCCTGTACGTCTGCAGGCGTTTCCACCCTCCCCTTCTGCAGGTTTGCTTCTGCATGTGGGGGCTGCCTTCCACAAAGCCGATCAGGAGTGATTCCCCTGCAAGTGGGCTCTCCGGCCCATCCTGCTTCGCACTCCCAAGCACCTGCCGTGGAAGCCCACCTGCTCCATGTGATTTCCATGCAATTTATCCACAATTGGATTAATGTCACCTGGAACTGCTGGATACCCAGGCAGGCCATTGGGTCCCATGTGGCCTGTCTGGAAACCCTCCAGGGCCTTGGACAGAGAGGACCAGCCTTTGCTACCTGGGATCCCCTTGGCTCCTCCTTGAGCCCTTTGCTGGAAGTCCAGCTTCCTGTATCTCATAGCGGCCCACCAAATGCCCCAGGGAGCACACGAGATAACAAGAGACCTGCAAGGCCTCCTGGGAATTGTAGTTAAGAACATAAGAACAGCCCACTGGATCAGGCCATAGGCCCATCTAGTCCAGCTTCCTGTATCTCACAGCGGCCCACCAAATGCCCCCGGGAGCACCCCAGATAACAAGAGACCTGCAAGGCCTCCTGGGAATTGTAGTTAAGAACATAAGAACAGCCCCACTGGAGCAGGCCATAGGCCCATCTAGTCAGCTTCCTGTATCTCATGGTGGCCCACCAATGCCCCAGGGAGCACACAAGACAACAGGCACAACCTACGTCCCGGTGCCCTCCCCAGCTTCTGGCAATCAGGGGCAGCCTGCCTCTAAAACCAAGAGCTTGCACAGACCTACTATGACTTGTAACCCGTTGTTTTGCCAAATCCCAAGCCACTGGGCCTTGCAAGCCAGTCCAATCAGAGTTGCCAATAAGCCAAGTTCCAGTCCAATGGTCAAGTTCCAGGTAGGTCAGTCCAATCCGTCAGGGTATCCAAATCAAAGTCCAAAGCCAAAGTCCAATCACAATCCAGTCTTTCCCAATTCCATAAACCAAGTCAGTCAGTCTCCTCTCCTACCTCCAACCTGCACTCCTATCACCCACCAACCCTTTCTGCTCAGGTGCTCCTTATATCCCTGAGGGCCTTATTACCTTCCAGTGGCTCCAGCTGTGCAGCACACTCTGCTGGATGCCCAGGTCTTACCCTTAAAGGGGCCACTGCTGACACCACAACTACCTCCTCGCCAGTTCTTCCGCAATTCCAATACATTCCACCCCTTGGTGTCACAGTGGTCCCCTTTATCAATTGTCCATTGATTTCTTTCTTGGCCATCCACCCCTTGGTCTGCCTCATCTTTTCCATGCTGGTTGCTGAAGCTCCCATATAGTCAAGTCCCATTCTATCCATCTCTGATCCCAATCTGTCCAGGTCATGCCCATCCCAGAGGGGAGCTTATCAATTCCAGTGGTCCTGCAGTTAAGTCCAGAGGCCATCCTATTAATTGCAGGCATGCTGGCTCCTCCACCTCCATCTGTTTCTCTCTCTAGGGCATCCCCAAAACTATGAAGCATTCCCATTCCATTTCTTGGGAGTCTCTTTCAAACCCACCTCCAGTGGCAAAGCCCATTTTATTCATCCTGCCAAGCCCCATTCTAGGAGGATAATGGCCCAAACTCTCCATGCCATGGAAAGGGCCTTCCATTCTTCCCATTTTATTCATCCTAAAATCCAAGCCTTCTATACCCATTGTTCCAGGTCCCAAGTTGCCTATCCCCAGGCCTTGGTCAAGTGGTTTGCATTAATAGGTCTCCCTCCTGGTCCCAGCCCCATACCAATGCCCCCAAGTCCATGAGGAAGCTGCTGGGGTTGCTCTGCAGGGAAGCAGTCTCTGTTTGATAAGGCTCGTTCATCCATCTTCACATGCATTCGTCTACCAAACAGTAACTGTCCAATTGAACATGGAGATGGCCTGAACAGCTTCAATTACTTGCTCAAAAGTGACAGTGCCGATCCCTTGACTTCTGCCATCTTTGTCTTTAAAAATGTCCGCACGGACAACCACACCAGCCATGCTGAACACATCCTTCAGTTTCTTCCAGCCAACTTTGTACTTCAAATTGGCAACAAACACAGTGCTTCCCAATCTGCCAGCCTGAAAAGAGTCAAAGAGGCCCTCTTTGCTGCTCCTGCAGCCCCACCCCTTTATCTCTAGTCCAGACCGGCACTTCAGTTCAACCAGGCGTCCTGCTGTGCCTTATACAGGCTCTCTGCAGCCTTTATATCTTTCTGGGCATTTGCAAAGGCCTTCACATATGTGAGATTCTTCTCTCTTTCAATGCAAATTAGCCCTTTTAACTTGGCAACTTCCTCCCTCAGAATTCTCTTTTCCACATCCTCCCCACCTGACCCCCTGAGCCTTTTCAGGGAAAGGATGCCATATTTAATGAGTCCACCCATATACTGCACCAGCTGGAAAATGGTCCAAAGAATGCTCAAAGTAGCCCCAGACATTCATAATAGGGCAGGAGCATTTGCTTTCCATACAGCAAGGTCCAGGCCTCCCAGAACTGCCAGAGATCCATTTGCTTGCTCTATTGTTACACAAGGGGATACTACTTGCCTTGGGCTTGTACCCCACTCCTGGTACCAATTGTTTTGCCAAATCCCAAGCCACTGGGCCTTGCAAGCCAGTCCAATCAGAGTTGCCAATAAGCCAAGTTCCAGTCCAATGGTCAAGTTCCAGGTAGGTCAGTCCAATCCGTCAGGGTATCCAAATCAAAGTCCAAAGCCAAAGTCCAATCACAATCCAGTCTTTCCCAATTCCATAAACCAAGTCAGTCAGTCTCCTCTCCTACCTCCAACCTGCACTCCTATCACCCCACCAACCCTTTCTGCCTCAGGTGCTCCTTATATCCCTGAGGGCCTTATTACCTTCCAGTGGCTCCAGCTGTGCAGCACACTCTGCTGGATGCCCAGGTCTTACCCTTAAAGGGGCCACTGCTGACACCACAACTACCTCCTCGCCAGTTCTTCCGCAATTCCAATACACCCGTAATGAACTTCTCCTCCAGAAATCTGTCCAATCCCCTCTTGAAGGCATCCAGGCAAGGTGCCATCACTACTTCTTGTTCCACAAACTAATTCACGCAAGCTCACCCCAGACCCTGTGCTTCATCACTGGCCTTCAGTTCTCGTCTCTCCAGGGACATCCCTGAGCAGGCGCAGTGCCTTCCCCACTGGAATGAGTAGGCCCATCCATGAGGCTGACTGAACAGCTGGTGCCAAGCAGCAAGCTTTGCGTGGAGCCTAAACCTGCTGCCCCCCCTCTGGCTCACTGCCCAATGAGCAGTTTCGGGCGTCTCTCTGAGCCTCCTCCTGTCATGAGCCAGTGGGGAGAGGGTCAGGGGGTGGCCGCCCACTTTTCAGCACCCCTGGAGGAAGGGGGCTGCAGCTGCCTCTCCGCCACCTTCTCCTTGCTCACGTCCCGCTGTTTAGGCAAGTAGCTGAGCGTGGGCACACAGGGGGAGAGGCTGCGATCTGGAGCCTGCCTCCCTGACCTGAAGCGTTGGGGCTTTCTCCTCCTGTTTGGAACAGGATGGGTGCAGGGCGATAAGGCAGTGCTGGAGGCCCTGGTGTGCGGAGGGCAGGTCTCTGGGTCACAGCAGCTCCCAAACCAGGCAAGGTGGAGGAGGCGACTGGAGGGCATCTGACCTCGATGCTTTACAGGGGGATTGGACACATTTCATCACAGGTTACAAGCCATGAAGCGCCAGGTGCAAGGGAGGGCACTGGAATGCAGGTCTCTTGTGTGCTCCCTGGGGCATGTGGTGGGCCACTGCGAGATACAGGAAGCTGGACTAGATGGGCCTCTGGCCTGATCCAGTGGGGCTGTTCTTATGGGGGAGGCAGTGGTGGTGCATGGAGGGGCAGCAGAACTGGGAGGCCTCACAGGGTACGCAAGCTTTGCTGGAGCCCAGAGAAGGCCAGCCAGCCAGCCAGCCCCACACAGCTAAGGTCTGAAACAAGAAGGTTGCGCAACTGGGGCCTCATTCTGAAGGGCAGCAGCTAGGAGGGGCAGCAGCCTGCGCTGCAAAGAACGTTTCCAGGCTGCCTCTCAGCGTGCTCAGAGAGCTCTTCAGGTGGCAGCCTCTCTGCTTACTTCCGAGCTTCTCCATTTATAGACAGGACCCCAAGGAGAACCTTGGCCCTAAAGGTCCCTTTGTTCCTGCTGCAGGAAGAGGCCCATGCTTGGTGCACTTGGGGCCTTCTCTGGAGTGGCTCTTGGCAGCCAAAGGGGGTGGGATCTGGACACGGTGCTGGGCCTGAGCAGGCGGGGAGAGGAAGGCAGGCAGGCCCCAGATTGCCTCTCTGAGGAAGCTGGAAGGGAATCGGAACGCCAGCGGAATGGCGGGTGGAGCAGGTGACAGACAGGTGCCGGGGGGAGCATCCTCTCGCTGCCTTGCCAAGGGTGCTGCTCCACCACGTGACGGCAAGGCCAGCCCTGACTCGCTGGGGTCATTTCCCTCCCCGCACTCACGGACTGGTCAGACCCGTGGCCAGCTGTGGCCAGCAGGTGGGAGCCTCTTGTGCTTCCGAGCCCAGCCAGGAAAGAAACTCACCCAGGAGCCCACGGCAGGCACCAGCCATTTGCCCCCCACTGGGTCCCTGTCAGACAGCAGGTTGTCAAGTGAGGACAGCAGTTAAAGTGCAGTCCTTGTCTGTTGTTGTGTCGTCTTCAGACTCCGGGAGAAAAGAGCTTTTTGAGTGTAGATAAAACACGAGTCACGCCAGTTTCCTCTTTCCGGAGTCCGTCACTGGCAGGCCTCTTGAGCTGCTGCTCGTCACTGCCTCACCGGGAAGCTGGTTGCTGACAAGGGCAGAAGCAAGTCCAGAAAGTGGCCTTTGGGGCAGGGAAGTCCTCCCGGAGCAAACACCTGCTCTGTGAGTCCTGAGTGACCTGCTCAAGGGAAGCGCTTGAGAACTGTGCAGGGGAGCCCGGCCTCTTGACAGCCGCTAACGTGGGCCTCCTCACAGCAGGCCGAGCACCATCAACCAGCCCAGGCCCCACCCCTGGCCACAGGAGACCTTACCTCGGGTGCCCGACTCCTGTGCCCCAAGGCCCACTGCAGCCCGTCCCTAGCCCTGATTCCACCCTGACCCTAATGACACTTCTGCACGAGGCCCTGCACGAGTCTCCAGGAGCAGAACTCTGTCCTTGGATAGGGAAATGTTGGAGGTCTCCTCCCGGGTCATTATGGGACACATGAGATCACAGCTCCCCAGGCAGGAGGCAAGCACTGGCTCCCAACAGTGGCCAGCGAGCAGAGGGTTTGACAGCAGCTGAGCAGTGTTCTGCTGTCATAAAATGAAGGCATGCACAGCGGGCTGCCACTGGCCATCTTGTGAGCTCCACCTCAAGAGGCAGCAGCACCACTGCCTCGCCACCAGAGCCCACTGCCTCTTCTGGAACTGGCACGCCAGCAGTGGGGGAGGATGAGAAGAACAGGGAAGAGTCCCGAGAGGAGGGGCAGATACTGGCTGCAGCAATTTGCACCAACAACCTCATCCTACTTGTCAACCGTTCTCGTTCCCTTACTCACCTTCCCTTACTCACCTGTGCCAAAGTAGTTGGCACAGATCTGAGCTGACACATTGAACTAACAGAGGCTTATGCCCCCCCCCCCCATGCAGTATGCATTCCAGTTGTTCTGCTGCATTGGCCGGGTGGGGGGGATTTAGTTAGGATTGGGCAGTAGGTCTCTTGGGCATTCTGGTGCAATGGAACCAGAGCCCCACTGAGGCTTGGGTCAGTTTCTTTTGAGGTAGGCTTAAAATGTATTAAGCGCAGGAATGTGCAGTCAGGGGAAGCAGAGCCTCACTGGACCTGACAAGTACCTGGCCTTTCCGCACTGCTCCTGTCAGCTCCTCCACCACAGTCAGTGAGTTATGCAGCACACAGTATTGGGAGGGAGCCAGGAGCCGATTGCCTGCAATCAGGGTTGGCTTCCTCCCCCCAAAAAAAGAGAAAAGACAGGACATTGCTGGGGAGGCAGCAGGCAGAACTGCTTCAGCAGGTCAGGCTGCAATCATGGATGGCTTCCAATCAAGAAAGGCAAGGTGCCTGCACCAGCAAGCTCTGGGGAGGCAGCAGGCAGAGTTGCCTCAGGTCTGTTAATAGGAAAGCCATGAAAACAACAGGGAGCCTGCTGAAGGGACGTGACTCTTCAAGGCAGCAGGGGAGGCAGCTGCCTCAGTGGGTATGTCACTGAGATCTTCCTAGTGGGGGGAGGAGAGATGAGTTTTTTAAAATTTCTGGGAGGGGGGGAGAGAGAGAGAGAGAGAGAGAGAGAGAGAGAGCGCTTCAATGAAGGTAAGATCCGCTGAGAGAGACGGCGCTTAAGGGGGGAGGGATGGGGAGTGAGTGAATGAGTGTTTTCATGTGGTTGAGCCTCCCTGAGCTTGGACCTCACCGCACGTCACTGATTAAGTGCCTTTAGCATTTCTTCTTAATTATGATGGCTCTTCCTCATTGTCTTGCGGGTCCTGCCATGCTCAATCCCAACAAGATTAAATGAATTACTTCAATTAAATTGGCACTTGGTACGTCACTCGGGTTGGTCTATTTGCATCCTATGGTGTGCAGAGTAATTTATTTTGCAATTTAAGGGTAACAGAGTAAACATGCAGCAAATAGACACAGGATCATTCTAGGTTTTTATTTTAGCTACTCTGAATATTATTGCAGAAGGCAAGAAATACCACAAGACTCTGTGAAGTACCAGCATGGGAGGTATCTGAAAAACTGGGCATTTTGACACGCTGGCCTGGAATGACTCCTAGCACTTGGACCTTCTGAGCCATGAAGAGAGCTCCAAGTTGAGCACCCTTCTGGGGGATAAGCGTGTCCGTGATGTTATATGATTGCCTCATAGTCAGGAAAATGAGGACTCTGCATCTCTGGTCTCTGATCTTCCCAAGTCTCTCTGCAGCTCCTTTGGGGACTGTGGCAAGGGGATCACAATGCCCTCTTGGCCTCCAGTGCACAATCCCCACTCTTGCACTGTGTGCCTGACTGGCCATACCACACCAAAAAGGCACCCCTCAATTGGTTTGGGGGCCACAGAAAGGGGTGGAGGTTGGGGTCCTCCCACCAGCTGTGGCTCAACTGGCACATAGGCACCCCTATGGATATTGGTGACTCTGATCCAAAGGTGAGGCAAAGACTAACTGCACCACTCTTCTGGGCTCTCCACAATGCTGCCTGGAACCAGACACAACAAGGCTTGGGAGAGGGAAGGGAACTCTAATTGCACTTCAAACCCCTCCCCCTTCCCTCATGGCCATCCCTCCCTCCTGCTTCTCCCCGTCTTAAGCCTAGGGACTGAAGTCAACAGAACCAGGTTCGCTTGCATTCCTCCCTGAACGCTGTCCCTCTTCTTACTCTTATGGCACACACAACGCACAGGATTGCCAACACTCATCCGTCGCAAGAGGTGCTCACATATGTTGAGGTTCAGTGATACTCTTTTTTACTGACCTGTTGGTGAAAGAGTATCATTTGTTTTTGATGCCTGCTCTTTTACCACTTCTCTTTATTCTTCTGTATGAGATGCTGGTCTCTCCCAGTCCCAGGGAAGGGGACACCCCTTCTGCCTACAGCTGATCTGGAGCAGGAGATGATCTGGAGTCCACAGGAGATGTTTTACATCGACGTCCTCCTTGGACTGCCCACCCCATGTGCTTCTCTGGGGGGAATCTTTGCCCCATCACTCCCTGGGGCAGCTCTTCTGCAAAGCAGGATGACCAGGCCACCAACACTTGGGGAACACCAGTCCTGCTGATTGTCCTTGCTCAGGCCACTCAGTGAGGCCAGGAGGCTGGAGACTTGCTCCAAAGCATAACCCAGGGACTGGACTATCCAGAGCAGAGCCACCCAGGGTCAGTCACACAGGAGAGCCCACTGCTGATCTGCAAGACCACCTGTGTGCCTATCACCCTTGTGCAGAAGGGGCAGCAGGGTGACGCTCTCAGATGCCACTGGAAGTGCTGATGAGCAAAGTCTGTCTCTTGGGAAGCAGCACTTGAACAAAAGCTGCTCCTTGAGCCTGGGCATCTGCTTAGCACAGGGGTGCTCACACTTTTTTGGCTCCAGAGCTACTTTGAAACCCAGCAAGGCCCGGAGATCTACCAGAGTTTTTTTTACAATGTTCGCGCCATCATAACATATAACATTTATGTGTACAATGTATGTTGGTGTACCTTGAGCCCCACTGAGTATAACAGGACTTACTCCTGAGTAGACATGCCCAGGATTAGGCTGTGAGGCTGCAATCCTAGCCACACTTACCTGGGAGTAAGCCCCGTTGAGTACAATGGGCCTTACTCCCGGCGTTTCCTCCCAGAGGCACCTGAAGGGGGGGGTCGGCACTCCGCGATCTACTCATTTTGCCTCACGATCTACCGGTAGATCGCGATCCACCTACTGAGCACCCCTGGCTTAGCATCTTGTTGGCACTGATCGGCCTGCTGATTGTCTGGGCCTTCAGTGATCCAGCAAAATTAGCTATTTCCTGGCAAAGCAACTCTGAGCTTTCCAGGAGCAAAACTCTCAATTCCTCGCTTGTAAAGACTCAGGAGTCCTGCACAGATGTTCAGGGAAGGACCCTGCCGGATCAGGCTGGGGGGGGGGGGGTCCCTCTACCTCAGAATCCTCCAGTGGGAGGCCTGCAGGCAGGGCTGGATGGTGACATCCCCAATCTGTTGCTACCCGTCTCCCAGGTTCTATTCAGCCAGAGTGACCAGGAGGCATTTGCAGAGCTTTCTCTCTCCACGAGGGTGCCTAACACCATCCTGGCACCACCTTGGCACCACTTCTGGCAGCATCAGGCACTCCAGAGACTCCAGGTGCATTGTGGGCAGCTGATTTTCCTTCTGTCTCCCTCCTGGATTTCCTGCCAATCTGCTTTGCTGGGTGGCGTCAAGTTCCAGTGTCATGAGAGAGTGAAAACCTCTCCCTATAAGACGCCTCCCCGCCAGGCAACATTTTAGCAAATTCTCTCCTATCACATAAGAACATAAGAACAGCCCCACTGGATCAGGCCATAGGCCCCATCTAGTCCAGCTTCCTGTATCTCACAGCGGCCCACCAAATACCCCAGGGAGCACACCAGATAACAAGAGACCTCATCCTGGTGCCCTCCCTTGCATCTGGCATTCTGACATAACCCATTTCTAAAATCAGGAGGTTGCGCATACACATCATGGCTTGTACCCTGTAATGGATTTTTCCTCCAGAAACTTGTCCAATCCCCTTTTAAAGGTGTCTAGGCTAGACGCCAGCACCACATCCTGTGGCAAGGAGTTCCACAGACCGACCACACGCTGAGTAAAGAAATATTTTCTTTTGTCTGTCCTAACCCGCCCAACACTCAATTTTAGTGGATGTCCCCCTGGTTCTGGTGTTATGTGAGAGGGTAAAGAGTGTCTTTCTCTATCCACTCTGTCCATCCCCTGCATAATTTTGTATGTCTTAATCATGTCCCCCCTCAGGCGTCTCTTTTCTAGGCTGAAGAGGCCCAAACGCCGTAGCCTTTCCTCATAAGGAAGGTGCCCCAGCCCCGTAATCATCTTAGTCGCTCTCTTTTGCACCTTTTCCATTTCCACTATGTCTTTTTTGAGATGTGGCGACCAGAACTGGACACAATACTCCAGGTGTGGCCTTACCATCGATTTGTATGGTGCCCTCCCTACACTGCCCTCAGGAGGCAAATTGGCAGGCTCCTCATCACAGGCCCGGGGGGGGGGGGGGGGGGCTCATGTCCGGGTCTCCCTGCCCCACCCCTGGGTGACTCTAAAGGCCCCCAAGCGGTGTGCTCATGGTGGCAGCTTGGCTGACCCCTTCCCTGGCGTTTCCTCCCCATCCCTCTTCCTTGGCAGCTCTGCCTGGCTGTGACACCCAAGGGCAGAAAGAGAAACGCTTCCATGTTTCTGCAGCGGCCAGCTGTCCAGCGGAGCCGTGTGATCTCATCCTCTGGTGAGTTTGGCAGTTGGAATCCCCAGGACAAAGTGTGAAGCGCTTGTGGCCTTTGGGAACCCAGTGCCTCGGGAACAAAGTGCAGAGCAAGTTTAGAGAGGAGAGGGAGGAAGGGAAGGAGAAGGCAAGTGGACTCTCTGAGTTTTGGAAAAGGAGGAGAGGAAGGAGAAGGAGAAAGTAAGTGTACGCTTTGTCTTTCTGACCTTAATCAACATTAAAATTTAGCTTTACCTTTACCTCAGCTTTACCTAAGTTAGCACCTCATCTAACCTGAGAGAGGGATTCTAGGGACCAGTAATTTGGGGCACAGTAAGGTCCAGTAAATTGGGGAACAGGAGCTAGGTGAGGGCAATAAAAGTAAATATGTAAGTGTGTACTTAGGTCTACTCTGAGCAGGAGCAGAGTCCTACTTGTGAGTAAGAGCCCAAGGCAGAGGCAGTTGGAAAATAAATAAAACAGAGGATAAAAAAGAAAGCAAGCTTTTCTACTTTATTTAAATTTAACTTATACTTAACCCAAGTCAGACTTAATCTAAGTTAGAACATAATTTAAAGGTTCAGTAAATTGGGACACAGAATCCAGGTGACAGCAATAAATAAAGGCATACACTTTATTAAAAGCAGGAAGGCGTAATTTAGACAGGGAGCTAAAGCACAAGTCTAAAAGGTTCACTCTGAGTTGACCAGAGTTTACCTGTGAGTAGGAGCCCAAACTAAACTAAACAGAGGAAGAGGGTAAACCAGTTCAGTTCAAATAAAAGTTCAAATAAAAACCAGCTTGGGGTTAAAAAAAAACAGTCCAGCCTAGGAAGGCAAGAATCTAGGAAGGGCCAGTTCCCAGCCAGCCAGGGCAATTTAGCATAGCCATTGACCTTTAGGAGTTGCTAAGAGCCACACTAGGCAAATCCACGCACCCCATTCAGGAGCCTGCAAAGTAGATTAAGCCCATCAGCAGCCTATTGTCTTTCTGATCCTTGGAGATCTCACCTGGGAAGACCAGCCCCTTTTCAATCAGCAGGGAGGGAGGGAGGAGGAGCCAGCTAGGGGTATAAAGCTAGAGCCTGCCACCCTGTGAGTCTCTTTGCAGAAGTGTGTGCGGCCACAAAGCCCAGTGCCGCAAAAATAAAGTGCCAGGTAAGAGTTGGCCTGGATCTGGCCAGGATGCCTTTAAAAGGGGATTGGACAAGTTTCTGGAGGAAAAATCCATTGCAGGTTACAAGCCATGATGTGTACGTGCAACCTCCTGATTTGAGAAATGGGCTATGTCAGAATGCCAGATGCAAGGGAGGGCACCAGGATGAGGTCTCTTGTTATCTGGTGTGCTCCCTGGGGCATTTGGTGGGCTGCTGTGAGATACAGGAAGCTGGACTAGCTGGGCCTATGGCCTGATCCAGTGGGGCTGTTCTTATGTTCTTATGACAGAGCAACTTTAGCATCTGTGCAAGTTCAGTAGGGCAAGGAAGCCAGGGCCCCAGATACTGCCCTTCACTTCCCTTGAGAAGAGGAGCAGCAAACCAGTGTAAGGTTTTTAAGTACCCCTATGCAGTCAGGCAGCCAGCAGCAGGGTGGGGGCTATCTAGCATTTTGCATAGAGTGTCACATGTATGACTATATGCCTCTGGGGCAGAAGTCATGGGTGTGTCCTCGGTGCAAGGAGCTCCAGGGTCTCAGGGAACGCGTCCATTCCCTTGAAGCCTTGGTGGCTGACCTGGAGAAGCCAAGGCAGGCTGAGCAGGACCACGGGGAGACTTTCAGGGACAATCAGGCTTTGTCCCACCCTCAGGCGTGCAGCTCCTCAGCTGCCCAGAGAGAAGTCTTGGGGCTGGAGGACATCATCCTGGAGATAATCCCCTAAGGGGGACCCCTTCTCAAGGGATGGGCCTGTATCCAATCACACTCAGGCACTCACCCTCCTCAGTGGGAGGGGGCTGGGGGGCTTCTTGTAGTGGGTGATTCGATTATCAGGAACATAGAGAGAGGGGCACTTTCCTTATGAGGAAAGGCTACAGCGTTTGGGCCTCCTCAGCCTAGAAAAGAGGTGCCTCTTTTCTACAAAAGCAGTTTTTGTTGTAATATAGAAGAAAGATGTTGGGTCTGTGATCGTAAATAAAGAACCTAGAATCCACTTTTTGTTAAATAAGGTAGCTTTGTTTTCCTCTTCTGGTTTTTTTTGGCTATAACGTTTGATAAAATAGAGATATATCAGCACAGTTCGTTTCATTGCATTCTGCATGAAATTACACATCAAATGATGTATAACATGATGGTATTATTTGAAAATACCAAAATTTTAAAAGTTGGGAAGCGGCCTCTGTCACGCCCTGCAGCTTGGCACTGGGCCCTGCTGGCTCCCCATTTGTTTGCCACTGGACAGGGCTGAAACAGCAGCTGGACTTCTGGAGAAGATCCTCCTGCCTATCTGCAAACTGACCCTCTGCTTGCCAGTCCCTCTTTAAGGGATTCCTGGTGTTCTGGGGCAGGCCCTGAGCTGCCCTGCCACTTGGAGGCTCTTTCCCTGACTGCTGATCCAACCCTTCTGGGCCTGTGTGCTGCCAGGATGTGCATTCCGGCAACACAGCGCGCTTTCTAGCAGTTGCAAAGGGCAGCGGGCCACAGAGCACATAAGAAGCAAGTGGCCAGGCCTGCAGGAGCCTTGGTGCCAGCAAGTCAGCGTGTGGGTGGAACGGGAAGGGCAGGAGAAGACTGGGGTGGGGTATGGGTGTGTGGAGACCAGGAAGGGGCAGTATCGGTGGCACAGTGTCACTGATATCCTCCCCCCCCCCCGGACTTGGTTCTCCTACCCGGGTCCACTTGGTAACTGTCACAGGTCTAAGGATCTGCATCAGGGCAGCAGATGCTAAAACTCCCCTGTGGGATAGAAGAGCCCTGCTGGAGCAGGCCAAAGAGCCGTCTAGTCCATCTCACAGTGGCCCCCCAAATGCCCCAGGGAGCACACCAGACAACAGACACAACCTGCGTCCTGGTGCCCTCCCCTGCATCTGGCAATCAGAGGCAGCCTGCCTCTCAAACCAGGAGCTTGCACAGACCTACCGTGGCTTGTAACCCCGTTGGTGCAGCTGCCTCAGTGATCTGGTGGTGTGTCCCTCTTTCCACAAGGCTCTGCCCAGGCTGTGGAGAGCAGAGGGCAAGGCCTCAGGCAGGCCAGGCAGGGCACCGACCACCAGAATCCGCTCTCAAGAACTGCCAGTTCCACTCACCTGGTTCTCCTGCAATGGGCTGTTTCTGCTGAAGCAGCAAAGGATGTTCCAAAAAGACAATTTCAGCAAGTGCAATAGAAAAGTCTTTTCTTTTTTCCCCAAGTTTGCCAGCGAGGGGATCTCTGAGGCACGTAGTGGAAATGGAGCTAAATACGCCTTTATTTGTCTGATAAAGCAGAGCCGGTTCCTCCTTCACTCGTCTCTCCATGGAAAGGAGCAGCCAGACGGAATGAATGCCGAATGAACCCCAGGAGCGAGCAAGCAGGAGAGAGAGAAAGCACACACAACAGCAGGAAAAAACCCATTTCCCTGGGAAGGAACAGATGCAGGGTGGAGATCAAAGCCCCCCCCATTCTGCACTCCCTGTCAGGGGCTTGGGAAAGCCGCAGAACAAGGTGCTTGTCTTGTGTGGCTAACGGGGCAACTGTTGTCAGTGCTGCAGCTGGAGGAGGGAGGCCAAGAATGCCTGACCTTGTGGATGCCTTCGTCCCTTCCAAGCCAGTGCCTGGATTGTGGCAAGTGCCGGGTGCCGGCCAGCACTTGAAGGCACTGTTTCCGTTTTAGCCCTAGGTCTGCCTGATTCCTGGTATGGGAACGTCAAGTCTCCTCACTCTGCAGGCGCTACTGTGAGAGTGATTGTTTGTATACGTAGTCGCTTGTTAAAAGTACAGGCCTGTCACATTTCCCCAACTGCAGTCACATACCATGGAAGCATCAAATCTAATATATTAAAAATAAAATATTGAAATGAATGGGCACCCACCTGAAATTTGCTGGCAACCCACCTAGTGGGTCCCGACCCACAATTTGAGAAACACTGATCCAGTGGCAAGGTGCTCAGATGCCCCCCCCCCCCGCCCCATAGCCTGGGATGGTGGCAGTGGATTCATTCTGCAAGTCTTTTCCCCAGTCAGTTGCAGGTCAAATGGGGGAGAGAAGAGAGCAGGCAGGGAGTGAGAGTGCTGCCCACTTGGCACTGCTGTCATAAGAACATAAGAACAGCCCCACTGGATCAGGCCATGGGCCCATCTAGTCCAGCTTCCTGTATCTCACAGCGGCCCACCAAATGCCCCAGGGAGCACACCAGACAACAAGAGACCCGCAAGGCTTCCTGGGAATTGTAGTTAAGAACATAAGAACAGCCCCACTGGATCAGGCCATGGGCCCATCTAGTCCAGCTTCCTGTATCTCACAGCGGCCCACCAAATGCCCCAGGGAGCACACCAGATAACAAGAGACCTCATCCTGGTGCCCTCCCTTGCATCTGGCATTCTGACATAACCCATTTCTAAAATCAGGAGGTTGCGCATACACATCATGGCTTGTACCCCGTAATGGATTTTTCCTCCAGAAACTTGTCCAATCCCCTTTTAAAGGCGTCTAGGGTAGACGCCAGCACCACATCCTGTGGCAAGGAGTTCCACAGACCGACCACACGCTGAGTAAATAAATATTTTCTTTTGTCTGTCCTAACCCGCCCAACACTCAATTTTAGTGGCTGTCCCCCTGGTTCCGGTGTTATGTGAGAGTGTAAAGAGCATCTCCCTATCCACTCTGTCCATCCCCTGCATAATTTTGTATGTCTCAATCATGTCCCCCCTCAGGCGTCTCTTTTAGGCTGAAGAGGCCCAAATGCCGTAGCCTTTCCTCATAAGGAAGGTGCCCCAGCACCTACAAGGGGGTAGAGCTACAAGAAGGGGCTACATTATAAAAATGGGACCTGTAAGAGGGGAGCGCATTATAAAAGTTGCATATACAAGAGGGGAGTGCATTATAAATTGGGACATACAAGGGGGAGTAATAACTATAAATCTATTGTATTGAAAAAATACTAGTCATTAGATTTTGTATTTCATTGTGCCTCTTTTACATTACTGTGGAAAAGACACAAAGATGACTATTTACTGTTGGTCAGGACTTTCTTCTAGGGAGGGCACCAGCCCAAGTCTTGCCTATAGCACCAAATTGGCTAGGGCAGGCCCTGGGAAAATAAATTAGTATTTAATTTAAATGTATTTTATTTTAGCTCTTTCATTTTTTATATGTAATTCTAAATTTAAGATTATGGTGATCTTGTAACATTAAAATATGTTACATATTGTTTTCTCTGTAGCAGTTCATTCATTTCAAAAATGCAACACACTATAGTTTTTTTATACATAGCATAAAGGTAAAAAAACTATATATGCAGTGTTATCTTCATTTTAGATGTCAAAAGGGTTTTGTGGCTCCGCAAGGTTTTCTTTCTCCAGAAAACGGGTCCAAATGGCTCTTTGAATGTTTAAGGTTGCCGACCCCTGGCCTAGTGCAGTAAGAATGTGACTGTTCTGGAATCCCTAGCATGTATTCACTGCTGAAAACAGAGATGCCTGCGTTGGCTTGGTCATGTCGTGAGAATGGATGATGGCCGGATCCCAAAGGATCTCCTCTATGGAGAACTCGTGCAAGGAAAGCGCCCTACAGGTAGACCACAGCTGCGATACAAGGACATCTGCAAGAGGGATCTGAAGGCCTTAGGGATGGACCTCAACAAGTGGGAAACCCTGGCCTCTGAGCGGCCCGCTTGGAGGCAGGCTGTGCAGCATGGCCTTTCCCAGTTTGAAGAGACACTTTGCCAACAGTCTGAGGCTAAGAGGCAAAGAAGGAAGGCCCATAGCCAGGGAGACAGACCAGGGACAGACTGCACTTGCTCCTGGTGTGGAAGGGATTGTCACTCCCGGATTGGCCTTTTCAGCCACACTAGACGCTGTGCCAGAACCACCTTTCAGAGCGCGATACCATAGTCTTTCGAGACTGAAGGTTGCCAATACAAAAATCAGGAAGCAAAGAGTGTACAGTTGTGAGGTGGGAAGGCAGAAGCACTTGTGGCCTCTGGGAAACTGAGTGCCTCGTAAGGCACCGCGAGAAAACAGGGAGGAGGACCAGAAGGAGAAGGCAAGTGTACTCCTTCTAACTCTTTGTCTTCTAACCTTAAATCAACCTTAAACCAACATTGACATTTAGCTTTACCTTTAGCTTAACTTAAACTCTTAAACCAGTGCAGTTTAAACTGAAATAAAAAGCAGCTTGAGATTAAAAAACAGTCCAGCCTAAGAGAGCTGAAGTAGGAGGGTAAGAACTTAGGAAGGGCCTGTTCCCAGCCAGCCAGGGCAATTTAGCATAGTTGTTGTCCTTTAGGAGGTGATAAAAGCCCCATTAGGCAAAGAGTCCAATCTCTCCAGAGTGCATGGGCTGCTTAAAACAACAGTAATAGAGGCCCAGCAGAGGTGTATACCGCAAAGAAAGAAGGGTTCCACTAAATCCAGGAGAGTGCCCGCATGGCTAACCAGCCAAGTTAGAGAGGCTGTGAAGGGCAAGGAAGCTTCCTTCCGTAAATGGAAGTCTTGCCCTAATGAGGAGAATAAAAAGGAACATAAACTGTGGCAAAAGAAATGTAAGAAGGTGATATGGAGAGGCCAAGAGAGACTATGAGGAACGCATGGCCAGCAACATTAAGGGGAATAATAAAAGCTTCTTCAAATATGTTAGAAGCAGGAAACCCGTCAGAGAAGCGGTTGGTCCTCTGGATGGTGAGGGAGGGAAAGGGGAGATAAAAGGAGACTTGGAGATGGCAGAGAAATTAAATGAGAAAAGGTATTGAGAACAAAACAGCTAATATCATAATGCCGTTGTGCAAATCAATGGAAAGGCCACACTTGGAGTATTGTGTCCTGATCTCCACATCTCAAAAGGGATATAGTGGAAATGGAAAAGGTGCAAAGGAGAAAAACTAAGATGATTACTGGGCTGGGGCACCTTCCTTATGAGGAAAGGCTATGGCGTTTGGGCCTCTACAGTCTAGAAAGGAGATGCCTGCAGGGAGATATAATTGAGACATACAAAATTATGCATGGGAAGGATAAAGTGGATAGAGGGAGATGCTCTTTACACTCTCACATAACACCAGAACCAGGGGACATCCACTAAAATTGAGTGTTGGGTCATCCTGGTGAGCCAGGATGTGACCCTCTTGACACTTCTGTCCCTGCTCTCACACAGTCAGTCCCACCCCCTCCCGCCTTGTTTACAGATGGGAAGGGGACAGCAGGGGAGTGTTAAGAGAACTACAACACACCCACACAGCAGCCCCATACTCATGGCTGGCTTTTTAAGGGAACAACTTGAGACTCAAGTCTTTTTGAGTCGAGAAAACGCTCTGGCGACTTGGAAAGTGCCCCCATTTTGACTCATTTTTGAGTTGAGTTGCCCATCCCTGTTTACAGATATGACTGTGCCTGGACTTGCCCATCCCTGTTTGCAGACCTGATGAGGTCATCAGGGGAGTATTAAAGGAGAACTCCAACAACACACACCCCAGCAGCAGCTCAGTTCTTTTTTCCATGACTGACTTTTTTTACAGAAAAGATTCAGGACTCAAGTCTTGTAGAGTCCCCAGAATACTCTGGGTGACTTGGAAAGTCCTCCGGTTGGGACTTGTTTTCAAGACGAGTCAAATGGAACCGACACTGGTAACTCGACTTGTGCCAAGCCACGTTGGATTTGTCCTTCTCTGCCTTTTACCCACTTTTCGTTGCCTTCAGTTAATTTTACAAATCATGTTTTATTGCCCAAATGCCATTGATAAGCAAAACTGGTGCCAGCCTGGAATGCCAAGGGGAGAGCTAGGCCTCCCTTTGGCCTGTGACTCCTGTGCAGCTTATTTTGCAGCAAAACATGAGAAGGTTTCCAACAGCCCAATCCCATCGAACAGCCCCGGCACCAATGTGGCTGAGCATTGTAGCGCATGCTGCATCTGGCAGGGGCACAATCGCAGAATGGTAAGGGCATATTTATTCCCTTGCCTGGGGGTAAACCCTCACTGCCCTGATGGGTCTACTTGGACCTGTGCTAGAAGGTAGAAGTTCAAGTGGCCCCGGATCAGGGAATTGTGGCCTTAGAGGGGCAGAGGATGTCTGACTGCTGCTGACACCACCCCCTTCCAGGCACTGATCTGCCCAGCACCTGCCCCCCCCCCCCCACACCAACCTACCAGCACCAGGGCTTCACAGAGCCTGCCTTCACCTGGCCGCCATCACTCCCCATCTCCGGCACTGGTCAGGCTGTGCTGCAGGGTGCATCATGCTCTGTGACAGCCATAAACACACAAGCTGTGCCACCCAGAATGTGAGTTCTGGTGCTATTGCAGGCCCATTGGATAGGGCTGCCTTGCTCTTCATGTGCTGAAGATGCTTATGAAAGTCACCCCAGGGGTCCCTGTGCACCACTGCCCAGAAATGAGTCAAAGTAAAAATCCCTGGTTGGCATGTGTTCAGAAAACATCAGACCCGGATGCTGGTTGGGTGCAGCCCAGGTGGCCTCCTAGGAGTCCATTTCTGTGTCTTCTGTGGAGGAGCTCAGGGTAGTGAGTAGGGAGCTCCTGCTTTCTCAGCTTGGTTCTTTCCTTTAGTTTCTCCTGAAACAACCCAAAGCCGCCCAGGATAGTGGTTAGCCACAGGGGAGCAGGAAGAGCCAGCCAGCCAGCCATTCACCACAATGACAGAAGAGAGCTCATTAAGTTAATGCAGCCTGCGCAACTTGAAAGAGCCGAGGGTGGGGGTGGGGGGGATCAGATCTGGGTGTGATCCTCCCCCTCCTGGAGCCCAGTTGCACCTGCTCCCTGCACCAGTCCTCCCTCAAACTGCCCTGAAACCCCCACTGCCACCTTGGGGCATCCAGGAGTCACTGGCGCCCACACAGGGTCTCCAGCCATTTTGCACCAGAGTCTGGAGAGACAAATGGATAAAGAAATGGATGCATGAAAAAAGATAAATGTTGTGATGCTTCACCAGCGCATCATCATTCTGTGGGATTCATTGCCGCAAGATGTAGTGATGGTCTCAACTTTTTTTAAATAAATAGTGGCCATGGTTTGACTCTTCGCCTGTTTACTCCATGTTCATGGCTCATGCAGTGCCTTAACATGTTCGCTTGCTCATGGGTGCCAATGTAATTTGATTCTAAAGAACCACCCTGGGCCTCTGTGGTCTCCTGGGAGGGGTGGTTTTTCCCAGACAGCCACACTCTCCCTAGTCTCCTCAGTGTGGGATGGAGGCAGCAAATAGGCCTACCAGTTTTCCCCTCACTCAGTTGCTGACCCAGTAGAACAGGAAAGTGAAGAATGGGATCAGTTACATGCACTCCAACCACTAGGCACTACTGCCCTCAGGGTAGCTCTCCATGGCCCCTCCCCTGGCTTGAGTCGTGGATGCAGCCAACCTCCCCCACCCACCCACTACCAGATTGCCAAGGATGACCAGGCCTGTTGTGGGTTCATGGCTAGATGGGACATATATGTCAGAATGCCAGTTGCAAGGGAGGGCACCAGGATGAAGTCTCTTGTTATCTGGTGTGCTCCCTGGGGCATTTGGTGGGCCGCTGTGAGACACAGGAAGCTGGACTAGATGGGCCTATGGCCTGATCCAGTGGAGCTGTTCTTATGTTCTTAACTACAATTCCCAGGAAGCCTTGCAGGTCTCTTGTTATCTGGTGTGCTCCCTGGGGCATTTGGTGAGGCCACTGTGAGATACAGGAAGCTGGACTAAATGGGCCTATGGCCTGATCCAGTGGGGCTGTTCTTATCAAACATCATCACAATGCCACCTCCGTATCCCTGGGTGTGGCATGCATGACAAAAGACATGAACACCACTTTTCACCTCTCTCCATTGTGAACATTGCCCACTCTCTGCTCATATTCTGTTTCTGACACACACTCTTGGCTAACTGGTCCCGAACCAGTGCCCAATCCATGAGAGGACCTGCCCTCTAAATCCCTGATTGTGGAGTTTTCTCAGCAGCCTTTGGTGAGGGACAATGTTGAACACCTTCTGAAAGTCCAGATACATAATAGCCATCGGGTACACTGATTCCCTTTGCTCCAAGCACATATTTTGGGTCATCAGGTGGGGTTCTCCTCCTTCCTCCCCCCAAAGTGGGTTTGCTGGTTCCTTTTCAGGACACTGGCTGTTCTGCAATGCTACAAATTGACTCAAGAACAGGCTGCTCTGGGTTTTCTCTGTCCTGAGGACACACCGGACAACTGGCAATCAGGAACCGTGTCTCCCTATCAATCATATCTTCCCTTGTGGGCAGAGAAGAGCCCATTCTATTCATCTGTACAAATGTTCAAAACCTTCTCTGGGAAAGAAGAGTAATTGCAGGAGAAAAGGTCACTGAGGCTGTTTTAAGGCAGCTGAATGTTGGAGAGCAGCTCAGGGGCTCTCCAGACAAGATGCCCAGAGATGGTGGCAGTCGTGACACTGCGCCATAAATCCACGTGGAAGAGAAGAGCTTGTGCACAAGGTTGACTTGCACCTGAAGCAAACTTCCCTTTAGATTCTGAAATGGGAATGATGGGACTAAAAGGAATGAAAAGAGAAGCTTGAACACGAAGGAATGGAAACTCCCTCCCTCAGCACCCCAACTTGCACCTTCCAACACCAAGGTCCCAAATGGGGACAGAATTAAAACATACTCAAGCCTCTTGACCCACAAGTTTTCCTTACCGTGTGCCAAACATGGCACAGGGAAGATTCTCGGCAGGGAAAACTGTGCCAGAAAGGCTGGTGGGCTGAGGCCATTTTGCAAACACAGCAGAGGAGCCAAGGGCTTCTGGATCAGGTCCAGGACCAGTTTGTCCAGTGCTCCGTTTCCTGCAATGGCCCACCAGAGGCCCGTGACCTGCAGCTCCCGGTTGGCTCCCAAAGCAGGTCTTTGTTTTTCTTCCAGAAAGGAAATTACTGGGAAAGAGGCAAACGTGGATTGTCCATAAAACCTGTAGCTGGAGAGAGGCTCTGTGCAGTTCATAACCTTTTTAATGCAGTGCTACCAGCCCCATCTGCTCCACCAGATGCCTCTGCCCAAGGAATTACACGTAGCGGGCATAAAATAGGGGGGCATCACCAAGTCCAAGAGTGACATCACAGGCTTGCCTTCTAGCTAAGAAGTAAATAAAATTAAAACACATTTTTAAAGGCAACAGTGTAGTGCCCAGGGAAGAACAGAGTGTGGTGCAAGGTAGCAGTTGCGGCTCATAGTTTGTGTGTGCAAGAAGATGGCCAGTGCGTGCAATAGGCTACGGATGCCCCTGGCAACCCGTTTGTCAGGCTGGCTTGGATGGTCCTGTGTGCCTATGAGTGGGTTGCCTTGGCAATCTCTGACAGAGGCAGTGGCCTGACGAGAGAGAGAGAGAGAGAGAGAGAGAGATGAGAGAGAGAGAGAGAGAGAGAGAGAGAGTGTTCTTGCTACTTCACATTCCTGCCATTTGAAGCAAGAGCAGAAGTTCAGGGGAAGGGGGTCTTGGCACACTGCAGGTGAGAGTGATCACCTGCCTTCCGTGGGCTCTTCCAGGTTCAAGGGGAAATTCCACCCACATCTATTGGAAGACACACAGGCATACTCTGCATACCCCACACCTCTCTCTGTGCTCAGAAATGCTGCAGTCATGAGGCTCCAGGCAAGCCTCTTCCAGGGCTTGCCTGGAACACTCCAGGGCTGGGTTGGAGCACTTCAGGAGAGAACTGCCTGGGCTGCTTGGAGGGGGTAGCAGCAGGCCTGCCTCTCGGGGGTGTCTGCTGACAATGGAGGTGGCTGGTGGGAAGCCAGGCAGGAGGTTTGCCTTTCTTGGGCTACAGTCCTTGGTGGGGGACACATCGAGCCTCTGAGCTCTGCCAGGAGCAAATGGAGCCAGGCTCATGGCTGGCCCATCTGTGAAGCCAACTGAAGGAGTTGCCTGCCTGCCTGCCTAAGGGGGGAGACACTGACCTCCCGCCACCCTCCCACCTCCATCAATTTCCCCAGTGTCTGGAACACAGAAGGGAAGTGAGGAGTGAGGTAGGCTGAGTATTTCTTTACTCAGCGTTGTGGCTGGTCTGTGGAACTCCTTGCTACAGCATGTGGTGATGGCGTCTGGCCTGGACGCCTTTAAAAGGGGATTGGACAAGTTTCTGGAGGAAAAATCCATTACGGGGTACAAGCCATGATGTGTATGCGCAACCTCCTCTGATTTTAGAAATGGGCTATGTCAGAACGCCAATGCAAGGGAGGGCGCCAGGGTGAGGTCTCTTGTTGTCTTGTGTGCCTCCCTGGGCATTTGGTGGGCCGCTGTGAGATACAGGAAGGGGATACTATATCTGTGAGATGCAGGTGGGCCTGTGGCCTGATCAACGGGGCTGTTCTTATGTTCTTAGACAAGCATGGGGGAGGGAGAGGCACGGAACCCCCTGCTCACCACGACTCCTTTCCAGGCATCCACTGAGGGTGCAATCCTATCCTGCGCTGGAACAGGCAAGCCAGGAGGATTGTGGCCATCCAGTGCAGGGTTGTGGCCATAAGTAGCTCAGCCAGAGGACAAGGGGAAGCATTTCCATGTCTGCGTGTCTTCCGATAGGTGAGGCCACTTGAAGCCGCTCTGTTCTCCCTGGGAATGGGGGTTGGGCCCCACCTCCCCCTCCCAGCCCCCACCTCCTTCTCCCTGCCCGCTGGCCCCCAGGACTGCCACCACCTGCCTCACCTTCCTCTGCCCAGAAATGCCTCCCCCCTGGGCCGACGCAACTCCTAAGGAGGAAGCTGGCGCGGAGGCTTGCGTTGGCCTCTGTAGGCTGGCGCTTCTTTGTGCGCTGGCCTGTCTTCCTCCTGAGGAGGCACAAACATGCTTTATGGCATGTTTGCGACCCTCCCAGGCTGGCGCAGGGGACTTGCGCCAGCCAGAGTGAATTCTAGGATTGCGCCCTGAGTCCCCTTCACACCCTTATTCTGGGAGGTGGGCAGAGCAGTGCAGGCAGCAGCCCGATCAGCCCCAGGTGAGGCAGACCTGGCAGGGGGAAGCAGCTCCTCAGGTGCAAGAGGGCTTGGGCTGGCCCTGGTCAGTCCACAGGCCGTCCAACCTGGTGCTGCTGTCCACGCTGGCTGGCAGTGGAGGGTCCTTCCCAGCTCCACTCTCTGAGCTGCTTCTTGAAGCTGGAGGCTGAGCCCGAGGCCTTCTGCCAGATCAGAAGCCCTTCAAGTTGCCCCTCAAGTGGGTGAGGGTGCCTCTCTTGTTTGAAGATCTGCTGGTGGGGCTGCAATGCATTCAGGACATGCTCTGGCCTTCTCAGTCAGATTTCACCAGGCTCTCAGGATCAGCTGTGCTGTGCAAGAAGGACGCAGCTGCCTATGGCAGTGGTTCTCACACATTTAGCATTGGGACCCACTTTCTAGAATGAGAATCTGTCAGCACCCACCAGAAGTTTTGTCCTGACCAGAAGTGATATCATCAAGCAGAAACATTTGTAACAATCCTAGGCTGCAATCCTACCCACACTTACCCAGGCATAAATCCCATAGACTATCATCGTTCAAAGAATATACATAGTAGCTTGTTAAAGGTACAGGTCTGTAACAATTCCCCAAATGCAGTCACATACCATAGTAGCATCAAGTCTAATATATTAAAAATAAAATGTTGAAATGAGTTGGGACCCACCCGAAATTGGCTCATGACCCTCCTAGTGGGTCCCGACCCACAGTTTGAGAAACACTGGCCTATGGCATAAGAACATAAGAACAGCCCCACAGGATCAGGCCACAGGCCCATCTAGTCCAGCTTCCTGTATCTCACAGCAAGCCACCAAGTGCTTCAGGGAGTACACAAGACAACAGCACATGCATGGCCATCATTAAAACTATAAGAACATAAGAACAGCCCCACTGGATCAGGCCATGGGCCCATCTAGTCCAGCTTCCTGTATCTCACAGCGGCCCACCAAATGCCCCAGGGAGCACACCAGATAACAAGACACCTCATCCTGGTGCCCTCCCCTACATCTGGCATTCTGACTTAACCCATTTCTAAAATCAGGAGGTTGCGCATACACATCATGGCTTGTACCCCATAATGGATTTTTCCTCCAGAAACTCATCCAATCCCCTTTTAAAGGCATCTAGGCTAGACGCCAGCACCACATCCTGTGGCAAGGAGTTCCACAGACCGACCACACGCTGAGTAAAGAAATATTTTCTTTTGTCTGTCCTAACCCGCCCAACACTCAATTTTAGTGAATGTCCCCTGGTTCTGGTGTTATGTGAAAGTGTAAAGAGCATCTCCCTATCCACTCTGTCCATTCCCTGCATAATTTTGTATGTCTCAATCATGTCCCCCCCTCAAGCGTCTCTTTTCTAGGCTGAAGAGGCCCAAACGTCACAGACAGCCTCAGAACCCATCAGCCTATATCTAAAGTTTTGATTTTTTGCCCCAATGTGCATGACTTTACACTTACTGACATTGAAGCGCATCTGCCATTTTGCTAGAAGAGTCCTGCACCAAATGTTGGTGTCTACAGTGCTGCAGGGGAAAAGCAGGGCATAAATACAATCAATGTATAACTAGAGACGTCCTAACATTAAGTGGTTTCGCTCATCAGCCCCATTGCTAACAGGCAATGAAACATTGCCCCACTGGATCAGGCCATAGGCCCATCTAGTCCAGCTTCCTGTATCTCACAGCAGCCCACCAAATGCCCCAGGGAGCACACCAGATGACAAGAGACCTGCAAGGCTTCCTGGGAATTGTAGTTAAGAACATAAGAACAGCCCCGCTGGATCAGGCCATAGGCCCATCTAGTCTAGCTTCCTGTATCTCACAGTGGCCCACCAAATGCCCCAGGGAGCACACCTGGTAACAAGAGACCTGCATCCTGGTGCCCTCACTTGCATCTGGCATTCTGACATAGCCCATTTCTAAAATCAGGAGGTTGCACATACACATCGTGGCTTGTAACCCATAATGGATTTTCCCTCCAGAAACTTGTCCAATCCCCTTTTAAAGGCATCCAGGCCAGATGCCATCACCACACATTTTCCAAGGAGGACTAGTCAAGCCAGGCTTCTCCCCAGCCAGCCAGCCAGGCATATGCTTTGTGGACTTGAGAATCATGAAGCATGAGCATCAGGTAGGTTGTTCTATAGAAAACCAACACCTTCCTGCTGTGCTACTCTCTGAGTATGGTGAGCTCTAGAGAAAGACCTTCCCGGGTCTTTGAAGCACTGCCCTTTTTGAATCCTTGTAAAATATCATTAACTGAAGAGGAGGAGAAAAGACTGCACATTTAGCTTCCTCTTTAATTAAAAAAAGTGAGAAAGAAATCAAGCTGATCTCTGATACTTGCCTTTTGCCCACCTTCTTAGGTGTGATTAGCCAGTCCAATAAAGCAGCATCTTCTCGAGTAATTATAGCCAAAAGACAATTAGCCCTCCTGTCTGTCTCTTGCCACATGTCCAATTATAGTTTTTCATGCACATTTACCTGGAATCACCTCCAATCTGTGAACTTTGCCAAGGAAGCAAAGTTGCCATCAATTCAAAGAAGAACTGGAGGCCACGTGAAGGCTGCCTGGACCTGCAAATCCACGTGCCTGGAGGCCACAGGCAGGTCCAGTTTTAGCTTGCTTCAGCCAGGTCTTGAAATGGGAGTTTTGTGGTGGGGTCTCCAAGGGTGAGTCCTGTGAAGGTGGCAAATGCATGTGAGTGTCAGGCCACAGGCTGGGATCTGCCCAGGGTCTCAAGGATCTGCCAAGTCTCAAAAGCATCAAGTGACATGCTAAATGACTGTGCCTTAGAGTAGCTAGTCATGGAGCCCACCAGAGGACAGGTGACTCTGGATTTAACATTGTGCAGTACTCAGGACTTGGTTAGAGATGTCAGTGTTACTGAGCTATTGGGGAACAGTGACCATGCTGTGATCCGTTTCGGCATGCACTTCAGGGGAAGAATACAAGGCAAATCTCTCACAAAAACCCTTGACTTCTGACGAGCGGACTTCCCTCAAATGAGGAGGCTGGTTAGAAGGAGGATGAAAGGGTAAGGCCCACACCTGGAGTATTGTGTTCAGTTCTGGTCGCCACATCTCAAAAAGGACATAGTGGAAATAGAAAAGGTGCAAAAGAGAGCGACTAAGATGATTACGGGGCTGGGGCACCTTCTCTTATGAGGAAAGGCTACGGCATTTGGGCCTCTTCAGCCTAGAAAAGAGACGCCTGAGGGGGGACATGATTGAGACATACAAAATTATGCATGGGAAGGATAAAGTGGACAGAGAGATGCTCTTTACACTCTCACATAACACCAGAACCAGGGGACATCCACTAAAATTGAGTGTTGGGAGAGTTAGGACAGACAAAAGAAAATATTTCTTTACTCAGTGTGTGGTTGGTCTGTGGAACTCCTTGCCAGAGGATGTGGTGACGGCGACTGGCCTGGATGCCTTTAAAAGGGGATTGGACAAGTTTCTGGAGGAAAAATCCATTACGGGCTACAAGCCATGATGTGCATGCGCAACCTCCTGATTTTAGGAATGGGCTATGTCAGAATGCCAATGCAAGGGAGGGCACCAGGATGAGGCCTCTTGTTACCTGGTGTGCTCCCTGGGTCATGTGGTGGGCTGCTGTGAGATACAGGAAGCTGGACTAGATGGGCCTATGGCCTGATTCAGTGGGGCTGTTCTTATGTTCTTAAACTACAATTCCCAGGAAGCCTTGCAGGTCTCTTGTTTTCAGTTGTGCTCCCTGGGGCATGTGGTGGGCCGCTGTGAGATACCAGAAGCTGGACTAGATGGGCCTCTGGCCTGATCCAGTGGGGCTGTTCTTATATTCTTAACTACAATTCCCAGGAAGCCTTGCAGGTCTCTTGTTATCTGGTGTGCTCCCTGGGGCATTTGGTGGGCCGCTGTGAGATACAGGAAGCTGGACTAGATGGGCCTGTGGCCTGAGCCAGTGGGGCTGTTCTTATGTTCTTATAGGGGTCAGGGGGTGTATCAGCAGGTCCTGCCTCTGCCAAAAAAGGGCCCTGCCTGGCAGCAACTGCTTTCCCCACCACAGAGCATCCTGCCTGCTCTTTTCCCTCCAGGGAGTGGCTCGTGTGACAAAGCAAATGGTACAGGCAGCAAGGACCTCTGCACATGCCCAGAAGAACCATTGAGTCAGAACCATTGAGGGGCGGGGGAGGGAGAAGATCCCATTTGCCAGTATGGCTGGTTCTTCTTCCGCAGCTGAGCTCCTTGCCGGCTTTATAGGCATTGCTGCCTCCGGTGTGTCTCCGTCGTCAAGGTTCTAAGCAGCAAATTCACACGTTCCTCTACTTATGCCACTTCCTGCAGTTACTTGAAAGACTTTGGGTGCAGTCCTACCTACCCCTGCGCTGGAACAGGCAAGCCAAGAGGCCTGCGCTGTATCCAGCGCAGGATAGAGGCCCAAAGATTATGCCCTTCATGGCATTAGGATGTGTTTTGCCGCACTGATCAGCCAGCTTTGAGGGGTCACGGAGTCCAAGTTCGTCAACTGGAAATTGCAGGAATAGTCGTCCCCCCGCTTGACACTTCTTCTCTTTGCAGTGGACAGGACCGGGGCAGCTGGGAGCTCAGAACTGTGGACAGGTCTGGCCAAGCAGGGGTCTAGGAGCCCTGCTCACCAGGGCCTGCCTGACCAGCTGCCCTTGCAGTCCCTCTCTTGGCCAGTGGCGAACAACACAGGCCAATAGGGCTACTCCAAAGCCAGCCCAAAGGCTGTGAGGGGCCACCGAGCAGGCCCATGTGGCAGGTGAGTCTGAGGGTGGGACTGCAGGGTGGTGGTTGTCAAGCTGCAGGGGGCCTAGTTCTGCCCCCTTCTGGTTAATCAGGGAAGGGCAGGCTGAGGTGCCATGAGCATGTTTGCCATGACACCAGCCTTGCCAAATGGGGGCCTGGGTGGTGATTCTCTCAGAGGCTCCTGTGCCTCCCTCTGTGCAGACAGCAAGGGGGAGCACAACTCAGGGGAACAATGGGTTGCGCTGTGTAGTCATGACAACAGGGATCCCTTTGGGTCTGTCAGGGCACAACCTAGGCGGGCTGCAGGGAGGAGCCTTTGGTCCAGCCTTCCCCTTTCCGCATGAGAACAAGGCTCAAAGGCCGTTTCTGAGCCTTAGGGGAGGCAGGGCGCTATCTCTGCAAATGGCCTCCTGTGGGGCTGAGTCCCCTGAGTGGCAAGTGCCCCCCTCACCTGATGATCACAGCCTGCTCCAGAAGGGCACGGTCCTCCTTGCTGGCGCCCAAAGGAGGGGCACCTGCAGGGCCTTCAGAGTCTCGATTCTTCTCCTCCACCATTTTGCTACTCCTGTTTCCACCAAAAAGTTCACAAAAAGAGTTTGCTCAGCAAAAGGCATAAGAGTTCCCTGCCCCGGCCCCTGCCCGGGCCTCCACAGGGCTCAGAACCCTCACAAGAGTGGGACAAGGGGCAGCCCCTGGAACGGAAGATGGAAGAGAACTGATGGGAGAGAACCGTCGCTGTGAACAGGTGACTCTTGGCCCCAGGTAGCCAGAGGTGAGCGGCTGGTGTGAAACCTGAAGGAAGGAAAGCACTGCTCGGCTGGGGAAATGATATCCTGCAGAACGGAGGAGAGCAGAGGCAGCACCTGCCTCAAGCCCAGGCCCGCTGCAAGGCAGTCACTCGCATCACACTGCCAAGGGCGGCAGCAGAGGAGGGGCCTGCCAGAGCCGGCTCAGGTCATTTGACCTACTTCTGAACATGAGATGCTGCTGACACACGCACTTCTCCAGGCACACTCCAAAGCTGATACAAAGACAAAAAGTCTTCAAGGCAGGTGATCGGTGCCTCGTCCGCCAGGCTGCGATGCAGAGAAGACACGGGGCTGACAAGGGCGTTCTCCTGGACACAGAAAGCCAGGCCAGGGTGGGACCGGCCCTTCTCTGCAGCAAAGAGGTTTTCAGGCAAGCGCCTCAGCTCACCTGGGCAAGGACAGCTCCATCTCACCTGCAAAGGATGTCCACGTGGGTTTAGCAAGGACAGCAAAGAGGGCAAATTCAGATGATTCCAAGGGCAGAGCACTCTTGAAGAACTGCACACCCCCCCCACCCCATCCATTTATGAGCCAGACTGAAAACACAGAGGGGAGGCTTGGTGGCTGGTCCCTCAGGTGCAGGGAGGCGAGGAGACCAGGCCGTGGAATGGGAATGTTGCTGGTTTGCGGCACGGAGTCTTATCTGATGGGCTGATAACACTTGCAGCTCACTCGCTTTCCAGTCACAAGCAGGTAGACATGGGCAGCCCCCAACATCTTTGCCAGCCAGCTCACCCCAGCCAGCTCTTCTTCCACTTCCAGCCCTCCTCCCATCCCTTGGGATTTATCCTCCAAAGGCTTCTCGTGGACTCCCAAGCATTCCCACTTTTCTCTTGGTTGGTTTTTTGGTTCTACTGGCCAACTAGGTTGCAACCCCCAGGATTACTCCAGCCCACTCCTTGCCACTCCACTCGGGCAGCCCCTCAACACGTCTTCTCTTTAATGATTATCCCCCCCTTTTCTCGGTCATTGGTGGCCAGCCTGCTGCAGCGATGCCCTCAGCAGGTTCAGCCAAGAGGCATCACAAACAACCAGAATGCGGGGCCGGGGGAGCCTCATGGTCTCTGCCACGTCCAGCTGACTCTTTCTCTGGCGAGCAGCTACGGGTGCCTCGCTCCTTTGCTTGCTTGTTCTTGTGCAAAATGATATTCCAGCCTCTGAAGAGGTTTGTGCTGCCCGACCGGTTCTGCTGCCCACGTGAGTGTGCGTGGAAATCAGCGCCAGACAGCCCCGCCTCAGTCGGAAGATGCACACGTCCAAGGAGGCGGACCTCATCACCCTGCAGGTGGGCTGCATTGTAAGCCCTGGGTGGGCTACCAGATCCCCGAGGCAAAGATCAGCCTCTTGCAACGCTGGGGCGAAGCAGGGTCTGTGCCAGCAGGGAAGCCTGGCTCTCTTTGAGCTCCCAGGTGACAAGAGGGTCTTTGTGATGGTCGGGCCCAGAACAGCCTGCGGCCCCTGCTGATCACCTCTGCATTGCACCATTGGGGTGTGCCTGAGAGTCACCCCCAGTTCAGAGCAAGCTAATCACCCACTTCTGTTTCCTAAGAGCTGGAAACAACTGGGGGCCTCCTTCAAATGAGTGGCCATTCTCTTCCTCAAGTATGACTTCCGGTATATAGACTGGAGAGAGGGCAGGTCCATTGAGACTTGGTTTAAATGTGGGATATTTTAATTGCAGGCCCTCAATTTGTTGTACTATAGGCTCTAATTCGCCCTCTACAAACGGAGCACCCCTTTTCCAGAGATGGAGCAGGTGAAGCTGCTGTGCCGGAATGCCAGCAGGACTGCATGCACATGTGCCATCTTGTCTGCAAGGGCACCGTTCTTATGACACCCTCCCTCTAAGAACATAAGATCAGCCCCACTGGATCAGGCCAAAGGCCCATTGAGTCCACCACCTTCCTGTATCTCACAGCGGCCCACCAAATGCATCAGGGAGCACACCTGATAACAACAGACCTCATCCTGGTGCCGTCCTGCTTCTGGCATAGCCCATTTCTAAAATCAGAAGGTTGCAAATACCCATTATGGCTTATAACCCATAATGGATTTTTTTCTCCAGAAACTTGTCCAATATGCTTTTAAAGGCATCCAGGCCAGATGCCGTCACCACATCTTGTGGCAAGGGAGTTCCACAGACCAACAACACGCCAAGTAAAGAAATATTTTCTTTTGTCAGTACTAACTCTCCCAACACTCAATTTTAGCAGATGTCCCCTGGTTCTGGTGTTATGTGAGAGTGTAAAAAGCATCTCCCTATCCACTCTGTCCATCCCCTGCATAATTTTGTATGTCTCAATCATGTCCCCCCTCAGGCGTCTCTTTTCCACCTCTCTCCATTGTGAAATTGCCCATTGACATCCACTCTCTGTTTCCTGGTCTTCAACCAGTTCTCAATCCATGAGGGGACCTGCCCTCTAATTCCCTGACTGTGGAGTCTTTTCAGTAGCCTTTGGTGAGGGACCATGTCGAATGCCTTCTGAAAGTCCAGATATATAATGTCCACGGGTTCACCCACATCCAGGTGCCTGTTGACCTTTTCAAAGAAATGGATGGCAACTTTCAGTCTCGAAAGACTATGGTATAAGCCTACAGCACCTGGTATTCCCAAGCGGTCTCACATCCAAGTACTAACCAGGCCTGACCCTACTTAGCTTCCGAGATCAGACAAGATCAGGCATGTGCAGGGTAACAGTTGCTGCTACCTTTTCAAAGAATTCTAAAAGGTTTGTGAGGCAAGACTTACCCTTACAGAAGCCAGGCTGGTTCTCCCTCAGCAAGGCCTGTTCATCTATGTGTTTTGAGATTCTATCTTTGATGAGACATCTTACCTGGTATAGACGTTAGGCTGACCGGCCTATAGTTTAATGGGTCCCACCTCTTTCCCTTTTTAAAGATCGGCTATCCTCCAATCTTCTGGTACCATGGTTGTTTTAAGGGACAAGTTGCATATTTTAGTCGAGATGGGCTGCTGCTCTCCCTTGGAACCAAGTCATGCTCTTGCTTTAAGAACAGGTGACCTTCCTCTCCTGAGAAGTGCTGCCTCTCATTTTTCCAGGATAAGTTTCATTCTACAATCATGGTTTGCTTCTTTCTTTAGTAATTGTGTGCTGCTTTTAAACAATTCGATGTAATTGCTTCTAGTCATTTTATTAATTTTTCTCAATAAATCAATTGATTATGACTCAGTGCACTCTGAGCCTCTTCTGTTCTTGTGGCTTGTGGGAGTGCAGCATGACCCAAGACATCAAGATCCCTAGATGAGACGTTTGGGGCCACTAGCAAATGCATAATGCAAGTGTCTGCAGAGCACAACACAGAATCATGGGTTCCAAGAACTGGAAAGGCCTTTGAAAGCTACCTGATCCTTTCCCCTGTTGAGGCAGGAAAGCCCGCTCCAGAGCATCTTCAAAGGTGCCTGTCGAGCATCTGCTTGAAGACCTCCAGTGGGGAGGACCCACCACCATCCTCAGAAATTGAGTAGGACATTTTCACTCCTTGGAAACTAGGGCTAGACCAGTGCCACCTAAAATAGCATTAGCCTTTTTTGCAGCTGGACCCCCTTCTGACTAATGTTCAGTTTGTGATACACTGCAACGCCGAGATCTGTCTCAGATGTTGGGCTGCCTCATTCCACACCTGTGCCTTTGTTTTTTTTGCCCAAGTGCAGGACCTCGCCTTTGTCTCTGCAGAATGTCATTTTGTTCCTTGCAGCCCCATATTCCATGCTGCCAAGGTCCTCCTTAATGCTTCCACGGCCTTCTGCAGTGCTCTCTGTTCCTCTAGCTGAGTGTCATCTGCACATTTGGTAGGGATTCCCTGTGCTCCTTCAGCTGCATCATTGACCAAGAGGTTGAAGAGAACAGGGCCCATGAGAGAGCCCTGTGGTGCTCCACTCAACACTGTCGGCCAGGTTGACGAGGTGCCATTGATGAAGAGCACTCTTTCTGTGTGATTGTCCAACCAATGGTGAATCTATTGTACTGTCGGGTCCATATTTCACTGGCTTAACAGAGGTTCTGAGAGAACAATCAGCAAGTTCTTCCAGTACCTGAGGATGCAGTTTGTCTGGTCATAAGAACATAAGAACAGCCCCACTGGATCAGGCCAGAGGCCCATCTAGTCCAGCTTCCTGTATCTCACAGCGGCCCACCAGATGCCCCAGGGAGCACACCAGATAACAGGAGACCTCATCCTGATGCCCTCCCTTGCATCTGACATTCTGACATAGCCCATTTCTAAAATCAGGAGGTTGTACATGCACATCATGGCTTGTACCCCGTAATGGATTTTTCCTCCAGAAACTTGTCCAATCCCCTTTTAAATAGCATCCAGGCCAGATGCCGTCACCACATCCTGTGGCAAGGAGTTCCACAGACCGACCACACGCTGAGTAAAGAAATATTTTCTTTTGTCTGTTCTAACTCTCCCAACCCTCAATTTTAGTGGATGTCTCCTGGTTCTTGGTATTATGTGAGAGTGTAAAGAGCATCTCCCTATCCACTCTGTCCATTCCCTGCATAATTTTATATGTCTCAATCATGTCCCCCCCTCAGGCGTCTCTTTTCTAGGCTGAAGAGGCCCAAACGCCGTAGCCCTTTCCTCATAAGGAAGGTGCCCCAGCCCCGTAATCATCTTAGTCGCTCTCTTTTGCACCTTTTCCACTATGTCTTTTTTGAGATGCAGTGACCAGAACTGGACACAATACTCCAGGTGTGGCCTTACCATAGATTTGTACAACGGCATTATAATACTAGCCGTTTTGTTCTCAATACCCTTTCTAATGATCCCAAGCATAGAATTGGCCTTCTTCACTGCCGCCGCACATGGGGTCGACACTTTCATCGACCTGTCCACCACCACCCCAAGATCTCTCTCCTGATCTGTCACAGACAGCTCAGAACCCATTAGCATTCCAAATTCAGTTTTGAAATTGAATCCAAATTCAAATCCAAATTCAAAGGACTTGAATTCATTTAGGCCAGTTAGGTAGTGCTTAATCAGCTCTTTGTCAATTCTAATCTGCAGACCTGCCCTGATCCTAATACACTACCCTACTCTTAAGAAGGGCATATGCCACCCCTTCCCCAGCCATATATGAACCAGCATACATGTTTGCTCAACTCCTCTTTCAGGACAAGATGAACATGAACGAGGAGTGCAGCAGTTTCACCAGACGGCAACTCACCATCCTTATGAATAAGCAGCATTCCTACCCCTTCATTCCACTTCTTTCTCTCTCTTTCTTTGGAAAAAACCTAAGAAGAGCATTTCTGTTGCTCTTGGCATCCCCCGGCCAGCCTCAGCGAGGTTTTTGCATTTCCGACATTCTGTCTACATGCCTGGCAGAGGCATAGCTGGGTCATTTGATGCCCAGGGCCCATAAATTTTTGGCACCCTCCATAGGACAAAATTAATTAATTATATTTTCACATTTTTATATCACCTTCTTCTAAAGAGCTCAGGGTTACAACTTACAACAACCCTCCCCTTTATCCTTACAACAACCCTCTGAGGTAGGTGAGGCTGAGTGACAGTAATAATCATGACATGAAATGAATAAAATAAACGCAGTGAACATTTCCCCACAAGCAGGTGATGAAAGTCAGTGCCGTCCCCAGCTGCTGCTCCCCTGCACATAGTGCTCAGTTGCATAAGCCCCCCTGCACCTGGAGGTTCAATGTAGCCATCATGGTAATAGCCACGGATAGACTATAGTCCACCACGAGTGTTGAGAATGCACTTTCCAAGTCATCTAAGGCAGTGACCCTCAACACTCAACCTTCCCACCAGCAGCATCACGAGGACTGGTGTCAGCTGGTCCTTTAACTCATGGTGTCAGTCCCACTAACTTTATTTATTTATTTAACTATAGAACAGTCCAGTAACCAACCAAAAAGCAGTGCCCAACTTGATGACAGTCACACAGCTGAATAGGCACTAGAGTATTAACACTGATCTATGGAAAAGGGAGCTGACTCATAATCACATCTTACTGATTCCCTGTCATAATAACAGCTGTTAGAACACCCAGACGCATTTCTCAGTTTTGAGTTAAGGAAATCCACTTCATTACATAAGTCAGGTGCTTTTTCTTGTTTTTTTGGTCATAACCTTTGATAGAACAGAGATATTCCACTCCGGTTTGTTTCATTTCATTCTGCTGTACATTCCACATCAAATGATATATAACATGATGGTATTATTCCTAAACGCTTTCCACATGCGCTGCCTCTGACACATTCTCTCTCTCTCTCATAGCCGCTCTGGGTCCCTTTTAGGGAGAAGGGCGGGATACAAATAAAGTTTATTATTATTTATTATTCTCGGCATCACCTGGCAGGACAAAGTTCCAAACAACACAGTCCTGGAACGTGCTGGAATCCCTAGCATGTATGCACTGCTGAAACAGAGACGCCTGCGTTGGCTCGGTCATGTCGTGAGAATGGATGATGGCCGGATCCCAAAGGATCTCCTCTATGGAGAACTCGTGCAAGGAATGCGCCCTACAGGTAGACCACGGCTGCGATACAAGGACATCTGCAAGAGGGATCTGAAGGCCTTAGGAGTGGATCTCAACAAGTGGGAAACCCTGGCCTCTGAGCGGCCCGCTTGGAGGCAGGCTGTGCAGCATGGCCTTTCCCAGTTTGAAGAGACACTTTGGCCAACAGTCTGAGGCTAAGAGGCAAAGAAGGAAGGCCCACAGCCAGGGAGACAGACCAGGGACAGACTGCACTTGCTCCCAGTGTGGAAGGGATTGTCACTCCTGGATTGGCCTTTTCAGCCACACTAGACGCTGTGCCAGAACCACCTTTCAGAGCGCGATACCAGAGTCTTTCGAGACTGAAGGTTGCCAATGATGATATTCCTAACAATGGTGATTTTTGCAATTTTGGTCACTTGTGGTGTCACTGCCCTGAGGGTGTCATCTGGGGCGGCCCACGCCCGCTAGCTGTGCCACTGTGCCGAGGCCACTTGTCTGTGGTGAGCTCTCCTGCCTGCCATTTCCTATACAGTGTCCTTCTTTAACCTTCATCACTGAGCTTTTCGTGCAGCCTTTCTGGCCTTTTGCGATGTCGCCACTTCCTCTTTCTCTGGGGCATTTTTTTTAAATTGCTCATGTAGTGGCTGCTTCTTTGGGGATGCCCTTACGTCTTGGGCCCCTTCCCCTTCCCCCATTAGTTCTTCTGCCCCTGGAGTCCTGCAACTATCTTCGGCAGCCCTCATGCACATGTAGATGTGTGCATTCCAGAACAAGCAGGGACTGGTCAAAGTCAGCCTGTCCACCTGCTGAGGGCATCATCTGAGGCCCTGCTCTGCCTCTGCAAGAAGCCAGGCTCCGGCCCCCAGGGAGAGCTGGTTCAGCAATCATGCCCAAGCCCCCCTCCCCTCCCCTCCCCTTCTGCTTCAGGATACATGCCAGTGCTTTTGAAAGGAGAGGCTTCTGTGGCTCTGGGGATGGTTCTGCTCCTGGAGCGATCAGGGCACAGAGGCTCCAAAGAGACATGAGCAGGAGAGCCTCCCTTCCCCAGGCTCCACGGCAACTGCCCATGACTGGGGAGAGACCCCTCCCTCCAGCAGCGAGTGGCCAGCAGCCCCACCCATGCAGGCTCTGGCTCTCTGGTCGCTTTCCTCTCCTCTCTGTTTTTGCTTCTTGGTATCCTTTGCACTGCAGATGAAGGGCCGTAGTTTGGCCCTCAAATAATTGTGGTATAATTATGGTCTGGTTCTGCTGAGTGTCGTTTATAGGATAATTGCTACAAGTCAGCCCAGAGAGCAACTTACAAACCCAGAGCAAGGAATGTTTGAGCATTTGCACCGGGGAGAAAAAAAATGCAGTAGCTGAGAAAGAGGAACCCTCTGCAAGCAGGCAGACATGCAGGCAGGCAAACACCGCCTCCCTGAGAGTAGGTCTAGCACCTGCAGTCATGGCTCTGCCCTGAGATGGCTCTTCTTGGTCGGTCCGTCTGTCTGTCTTCAGGCAGCAGTGATTCCATCTAGAACAGAGGTGTCCAAAGATAGGTGGGGCCACATCATCTCTCTGACACTGTGTTGGGAGGCCGAGGGAAAAAAAGAATTAATTTACATTTAAAATCTGAATAAATTTACATAAGTTTACATAAATGAATATATTAAAGATGAACTTATAGGAATGAATGAAGGCCTTACAATAGCGCAAGCCTATAAAAGGCCTTGCACAAAGCAAGGTTGGCCTTTCCTTTGCTGCTGCTACTGCATCACGGACAGTGAAACAAGCAAGCTGTGGAGGAAGCCCTCATCCCACAGCTCATGCTGAGAGGTCAAACAGTGCCCTCACGCTGAGAGCGAGTTGCGTCGGGACTAGTGTGGACTCCAACAAATCTCTGGAGGGCCAGAGGCTCATTGGAGACTGGGGGCTCCCTGAGGACTGCATTGAGAGGCCTCGAGGGCCGCAAGTGGCCCCAGGGCTGGGGTTTGGACATCCCTGATATAGAAGACTAGCATTACACACTTTTTAATGGCATTTTCTTATAAACTTCCTGAGGGTCCAGTATTAGCTGCACATACCCTTTCTAAAATTGCAGGCACAAGGCAGTAAATCAACTTTTTGCTACAATAATATTTAATATATTAAATAATAATAACTTTATTTTTACCCCGCCTTTCTCCCCGAAGGGACTCAAGGCGGCTTACAACAGATTAAAAACATAATTTAAAAACAAATAAAAACATATTAACACATCATAAAAAACAGGAGTCAGAATAAAAAATAGGTAAAAAGAGCAAAGAGCAGCAGCAAGTCATAAAAGAATCAGGCCTGTAAAAAATATTAAAAGATGTTAAAAAGATGTTAAAAAGGCCGAGAACTCAGAAGGCTTGTTTAAACAGAAGGGTCTTCAGGCCTCACCGAAAGGTCTCAAGAGAGGGAGCCATTCTTAAGTCAAGGGGAAGGGAGTTCCATAGCGTTGGTGCCACTACTGAGAAGGCCCTATTTCTTGCAGCCGCCCCACGTACCTCCCTAGGCAGCGGCACTTGTAAAAAGGCATATTGAAGGGCATCTTATTTACAATTTTAAAAAAACAAAACTCTTTAGTACTCCCTTGCGGTCTTTGCAGTCCTCATTTAAAACTAAAAAGTTTGGCTCGTGGGAATTCAGTCAAGTATTATATAGAAAAGGCACTTCTATAAGCATGTTATTTTCATGGATTCTTTTTCATGGATTTGGATACTCAAGAACAGAGAAGGCACTTCGTGAGTGAATTTTCTCAAATCAACCTCAATGCAGCTTTAGAAAGCAGCTTAAAATTCTATTTCCCACCTGGCACTTTGGGTCTTTAGGTATAAGAATTTTAGGGAATGCTTGAAAAGATAAAGAAGGAAGATTCTTCAAAAAAAGAAAATGTGTCCATGCTGAGATGAGAGCAGCAAGGAGCTTGCTGAAATAATGTATACTGTGGCATTAAAGTTTTGATGATCTGAGATTTTGGGGGAGGGAGTAGGGAAAAAATAACCAGGTTATTTTTTACAACTGTTAAGATGCTAGGCCAGGGTCTGAGAAATCAGAGCAGCAAAGGTGATGTGTTGTGCCGCTCTTGGCTTTATGAAGAACATCCAAGCTAAAGATTGACTCCCATTTCCAAAATATATGTTTGTTTTGATCTGGTAATTCTAGGCCGTGATCAGTGATTGCGTCCAATTGGCAACACCTGCATTGACTCAAACTAGGATTTTCACTCCTCTTACAGGCCGTGCATTGGAAGGCTTTAATACATGGTCATTCCTAGCAAAGAGACA